>NW_011142172.1:0-1027 GCF_000146605.3 Meleagris gallopavo
CCTACTGCTCCATATTCATCAGACAGCTCTATGGGAGCTCATTTAACTCCTTTAACACTGTTTTGCATCGTGTGGACAATTTTCAATGCACATATTCATTTACTGTTCCCTACGCTTTTTCTAAAACTATCGTACTTTACAGATGGGCAGAGAAAGCAAACTAAAATATTTGCTTTAAGGGCCATGGAACTGACTATTTACAAGGTGAAACCATTCTGTTTTCCACTTACCCCTTCTTTTGAAAGGACGGAGATTATTTCATTCAACAGTCGGTCTGGATTCAGTAGTTGAGTCCTGGGAACATTACAGTGTGCCTAAAAGCAGACAGCTCATTAAAAAAAATAAAATAGAATCATAGAATATATCTTTTTCCCAAAACTGAAGATATTACGGAAACTTTTCATGCTGAAAACTGCAGAACATCTAACCATACAGACAAATGCTTCAGCTCCCCAGTATGATCATCGTTAAAGACACTGGAATAATAGCAGGAACACTAACCAACAACTTCTGGACAATTAATAGCAAAGCACGTGCAAGTTCTAAACCAGCATAAAATCCAAAGCAGCAGTGATGGGCCAGGGAAGCACAGAGACAGGATGACAGAAGACAGCCATGAACCCATATTTCGAGCATCCTCTGACACTACCCCTCCCACATGGCTGGGGAATTGCCTGTGCTGGGCTGCTCTGCTGAGACTGACTGCTTCAGATGTCAAGGAACACACAAGGTTCCGTGAGGCTTTTCTAGCCCCCAACTAGCAGAGTGCAAAAAACCCCAACAAAACAACAAGCTACTTTCCAACCTTCAGTTTATGGTTGCAGTTTTGTCTGTTTATATCATGTCTAATACTGCACACAACAGATTTGTCCACTAAGTAACTTGTGCAACTTTCAGGCACCCACGTGTAGAAAGAGACAGAGTACACCAATGGTCATGTCACAAATACACAAATACTGTAACTGTCATACAGACAGATCAGAGAAGACAGGAAAGGTAAAACAGCTTGAGAAATGAACACAGGTTG
>NW_011142173.1:0-660 GCF_000146605.3 Meleagris gallopavo
GGTTCTGGCCAGGAAAGATAACAACCTGAAGCACCTTTTGTGCATGGCCTCCAGTCTGTGCAGTGAAGAGAAAGTGGGGAGAAAGATGGTTGTTCAGAGTGCACAGGAACCTCATGGCAGCTTCTAAACGCTCACAAGGGAGGCATGAAGACAGACTGAGAATCAGGACAGCAGGTCGTGGTGGGATAGGGACAGAAAACAGTCACTCATTGAAACAGCAGACTGGAGAGAAGGAAAAAAAGCTTTTCAAGCACTGAACAGATTGCCCAGAGAGAGCACGCAGCCTCCTCCCTGGCAGAGGTTGAGGATGAAAAGGGAAAAAGCTCTGAGAAACTTGGTCTCAGGATGCTCGGAGCAGCAGGTTCAGGCACAAATCCCTACAAGTCACCTCCATTCCAAGTGACTGTCTGAGCCCATGAATCCAGCAGCTTCTCAGCTGGAAGCCAGTTCCTTCCAAAAAGAATAGACAACGCTTTCTTTTTCAGAGGGAAAGGTTCTGCAGATACAGGCATTTCGTAAGATGCCCAGGAAAATGCTTGTGCTGTAATCATTTGCTTTACCCAGCGATATCAGCAACTTCAGAAATGCAAAGTTCTAACCTATTTGTGTAGAAATACTCAAACCTTCCAGTACCTAACCTGTGCTTAAAGCCTTCAGTGA
>NW_011142174.1:0-568 GCF_000146605.3 Meleagris gallopavo
CATGAATTCAAAGTATAGTCTCAGTTTACTATTAAAATTGGAAAGGGAAAAAAATCTCTGTACATATATACATTAGCCTCCAAGTTGCCAGGCATCAGTTTTCAATGGAGAAAAGCCACATTTGACATCGGCTTCTATAGCAGAGTCCATCCGACCTTTAAAAATTATTTTGTTGAGGTTAAAGACATTCCACTGCTTTGTCTTTATGAAGCATTTCATGATATGCATCGAATTTGGCAGCCAGCAGAAGAGAAGGCTCCGGGGAGACCTCCTGAGGGCAGCCTTCACTATCCCAAGGGGGGGCTGCAAAAAAGCAAGGGACAGAGTCTTTAGATGGGACATAAGGAAGAAGTCTGTTACAATAAGCGTGGCACTGGAACAGGGACACTGAGGGACCCTGGGGCTCTCTGGAGCCCTGAGCACTGGGCATCAGGGCCTGGGGATGGAGGGCACCATCCCCCTTACCCCTTTCCAGGGGGACCACTGCCACCCCCAGACCTTCCCTCGTGCTCTGAGGGGCTGTGCAGAGGAGGAGGGTCTCGAGCTGGCCCACGGATGGCCCAGGGTC
>NW_011142175.1:0-706 GCF_000146605.3 Meleagris gallopavo
GGGCAGTGCCTTCATGACTGTATTGTGTCCAACAGGTGGCAGCAGAGCTGCGGTGCTCCCAAGTGCCGTAACAACTGCCCGGAGAGATGTGTTGGTCTCGGTGGAAACAGCAAGGAACTGGAATCTGCGTTTCCCGGCATGCCCCGGAACCTCACTTTGCTGACTGGTCATTGTCTGCCCAGCAGGTAAGGGCGATGCACACCCGCCAGCGTTTACACATTCCAGAGCCTGGCACAATAGGGTTCCCCCAGAGCTCTGAATTGCGCTTCATGGTGCCCAGAAGGCTGCCTATCCTCTTTGTTCTGTGTCTTGCTTGTCTCTGGTCTTGCACTGTTTTCACTATTACATTCTCTTGTCCTCTGATTTTTTGTGTTCCTTGCCCCATTCTCTTGGCCATTCCCCTTGGCTTTGTGTTGCCACATTCATGTCGGCATTCAGTTTTGGCGTTCCCTGCCGTATTGTCTGGGCCGTCATCCTTGGCATTTCCTTCCATGTTCTCTTGGCCCTTGCCTTTGCCTGGGCATTCCCTTGCCCTCCTGTTTTTATGGCAACACCTGGGGCGGGGTGCAGCCCTGCGAGCACAGCTGGGGGCAGTTTGGCTGTGGAGTGGGGCAGAGCCAGGCTCCACCCCTCCCTGATCCCATGTAAGGGCTGGGAAGAGTAGGGGCAGCATCTGAACCTGGGGAGTGCTTCCTTTGGAGTATGC
>NW_011142176.1:0-463 GCF_000146605.3 Meleagris gallopavo
TGACAACCCGTGTCAGATCCTGAGACTGCACAAAACTTTGACAGATGATGGATAATTCACAGAGCACATTGCTCATTCCAAAACTTACTATAAGAGAAGGAGATCTCTGAAGTTGCTGTTTTACGGAGCCCTAAAGTGGAGAACGATTGGTGGAGACAGAGAAGGATTAGCCAGAGACAAACCAGCCAGCTGTATGAGCCGTGGCCAATTGCATTTCCAGTCTGTGGCCACTGACAGCTTCTGAGAGCTACTGAGCAAGGCAACCCAGCAGAATTCAGGAGGGAAACCAAGTGAGGTACCTGAGCTCCACTGCCTTTCAACGCCCTGTGGGGAGGGAAAGGAGGGGGAGAGGGTGTCAAACAAACAACAAACACTGGCCTTCATACCTCTGAGCCAATATACGCTTTGCCCTGGATTAGCTCTGGTGCTGCATTTGCTGGGCTTCCACAGCATGTGTTCAGGT
>NW_011142177.1:0-1201 GCF_000146605.3 Meleagris gallopavo
AGAACAGCCGTCATCTGCAGAGCTCGGGAAACCGATATCCAGTGTGAGCTCCAGAATCCTGGGGGAGGGGGAGGGGGTGGAAACTGAAATGACTGACATTGTATTTCAGCAACGATGAAAGTCTGGGAAGCGAAAGGTTTGGGAAAACCACAGGCTGAGGAAGGCAAAGTTGAGCGAGGTGTAACAGGGATGTCCTTCCCTAGAAGAAGAGGTGAGGGGGAGCCTGGAAGGGCTCAGGGAGAGTTCCACCCCCCACTGGACCGAAAGCAGCTGGGGAAGCAGGGCAAAGAGGTTTATTTTATGATTCGGGGTGCCTCTTATCTGTGCTGCATCAAGAATTATTACCCGTAGATGATTTTGTAATGGCTGTAGGAGCTACTGGCAAGAGAAGTTTACTTTTTTGGGGACCAATTAAATACAGGCTAGGAGAACAAGTAGGAATACCTAAATTCTTGTACATGCCAGGTTCTCCAAACCATTACTTGGGCATGACGTATTAGAACAGTTGAATGTAGAGATTAAATTCAGTAGAGAAAACTGGAGACTGAAAATTATAAGTCTGGCTTTAACACAAACTGGGAAAAGCAATATTGTACCCCCAGAAGTTACGTGAATCCTACATCAGGTATACACAGGATTGCAGGCATCAGGAAGGCCTGGCAGAGCCAAAAATGCAACCCAGTAAAAGTTAAGGTATAGATGGGAGTCAGCCCAGCCGGGGTAAAGCAATGCCCTTTGAGGATACAAGACTGTAGGAGAATAAAAGAAATAATAAATAGCTTCTTGGATTTTGGCTTATTAATTGCATAGAAATTCAAATACAACACCTCAATCTTGCAAATGAACAATTGGATGGCAAGAGCTATAGTTTGGGACAAGGTTTGAGGGCACTTAATAGAAATGTTGAAGATATGCAACCCATGGTGTAAATCCATGCACGCTATTAAAAAAAAAGGTAAGGAATAAGTAAGCGGGGTTTGCCGACCTGGATTTGAAGTACACTTTTTTTTTCTGCCTGGTTTCGCCAAAGAAAGTCTAAAATTATTTGCCTTTGCGTAAGAAAACACCAATATGGGGAGAAGGAAAAACAAACAAACAAACAAACAAACAAACAAATAAAATTCAGTTCACCTGGACAGTGTTACCCAGGCTTGTGAGAGCAGCCCAATGATTTTTGAGAACCGGTCAGCTTGTGAGCCTG
>NW_011142178.1:0-726 GCF_000146605.3 Meleagris gallopavo
CCAGATGAGGCCTTACCAGGGCAGAGTAGAGGGGGAGGATCACCTCCCTCGACCTGCTGGACACGCTCTTCTTAATGCACCCCAGAATGCCATTGGCCTTTTTGGCCACGAGGGCACACTGCTGGCTCATGGCCAACCTGTCGTCCACCAGGACGCCCAGGTCCCTCTCTGCAGAGCTCCTCTCCAGCAGCTCATCCCCCAGCCTATATTGGTGCATGCAATTATTCCTCCCTAGGTGTAAGACCCTACACTTGCTTTTGTTGAACCTCATCCAGTTTCTTACTGCCCAGCTCTCCAGCCTGTCCAGGTCTCGCTGAATGGCAGCACAGCCTTCAGGCGTGTCAGCCAATCCTCCCAACTTCGTATCATCAGCAAACTTGCTGAGGGTGGCCACTATCCGCTCATCAAGGTCATTGATGAAGATGCTGAACAAGACCGGACCCAGCACAGACCCCTGGGGGACACCACTGGTTACAGGTCTCCAGCCAGACTCTGCACCACCAACGACGACCCTCTGCGCTCTGCCAGTCAGCCAGTTCTCAACCCACCTCACTGTCCACTCGTCTATCCCACACTTCCTCAGCTTTGTTATAAGGATGTCGTGGAGACAGTATCAAATGCCTTTCTAAAATCAAGGTAGACTACATCTACCGCTCTTCCCCATCCACCCAGCATGTGACAACATCATAGAAGGCCACCAGGTTGATCGAGCACGATCAAATTCAC
>NW_011142179.1:0-622 GCF_000146605.3 Meleagris gallopavo
CCCCTCTTCACCTCTTTGCTGCTCTGCTGTTTTATCTTCACTTGGACCTTAAACACAACTCATGGACACTATGCAGAGAGTCTTCAAGAGGCAATAAACAGAACAGTATTAATCTGCTTTTGTGGAGGTTTGATCATGCTTCTTTGTACAGTTCTTTTTTTTTAAAAAAAAGGAATGTAATAAATGGCTTTTTTTTTGGTAGAATTAAATATTATTATTAAAATCAAGTGTAAGGTTGACTTGTGGTATTAAGCAGGAGAAATGGACTAGCTGGTCCAGCAACAAAGGGGGTTCAGTGGTCTGGATATTGTCAAGTCTTTTATTCCTAAACCTTGAAGTGCACAGGCTGTATCTGAAGAATATTAAGGTCTTTAACTTCTATGAAGAGCTGCAGAAACACAGAACACAAAAGGAAGCTGATTTTCTGGTCACTTAGCAGTACACTGTTCTTCAGAAACTCTTCTCTCCTTGTGTGTTTATCGAAGAGGAATTTGGATGTTGGTTTCTTTTTTCCTTTTCTTTCCTTTTTTTTTTGGTAGGTGCTTGCACTCATTGAGAAGCTGATGGGTCAGTCTTCACCTTTTCAGCTGTGGATCACATAAAGCAAATATGGAATAGAAAC
>NW_011142179.1:2396-3341 GCF_000146605.3 Meleagris gallopavo
TGAGGACAGGTTTGAAGTCCTCTCATGTAGATACCTGTAATACTTTAATTCCAAAATTCAGTAGAGCAGAATCCAGTGAAGAAGACAGATGGGGGGGCTGATTCTTTCTATTTGTGAAGGATGAGGAATGCACTTTATGTTGTCTTCACTGATAGATCTAAGAACTTGTACACTTTATCCTTTTCTGTTAACTCCCTTCCTTATTCTCAAACCTCTTTAAAGATGATGAGAATTTCAATGTTTTTACTTAATGTATAGAGGAGAATCTGTACTCTATACACAGTGATAAATATCACACAGTTGGAATACATTACTTCATACAGGCTCCCAAATTTCCTGTTGTGGTATTTTATTTCCCATGACATGTGTAAAGATTTAGTACTCATTTCAGATGTTTTTCAATATAGGTTGTTCTGAAAGGAATGCTTCCTCTTTATATCCAAGGAGACCACAGATGTGAAGAGCACAATAACACTAAGTCATAGAGCAAATTCTCAGCTTCAAAATGCTGTTTTCAACATAGTCACCATCAGTAGTCTGTCTAGGTTCCAGGAAATCTGGAAAGATCACCTCTTTCTCATCCCAAAGACAGTGCACATCACAGTGCATACTTCTTTGTTCAATGAGGAATTCACATGTCACCACTACATGGTCTGCAGTTTTGATTATGTGAGTGCCAAACAAGAATTCTTCCAGAT
This sequence comes from Meleagris gallopavo, assembly GCF_000146605.3. Taxonomy (NCBI): domain Eukaryota; kingdom Metazoa; phylum Chordata; class Aves; order Galliformes; family Phasianidae; genus Meleagris; species Meleagris gallopavo. The sequence continues at coordinate 3,095 of NW_011142179.1, forward strand.
GCCCTTCTACTACAGCAGAATGATAAGTGTTAGGTGGCAGCAGCAACAACAGAAGAAACTCATGTGACTGTGACCTGAGACATCTACAGTATTAGGAAAATGGATTGCAAAATATTAACCGGGTTAAAGGGGTATAGAGGAGAGATACAGAATCTGTGAGTTGTCCCTTTTAATGCTGAGCCTGATTTACTGAATTAAAATAATTAAAAGACTAGGTGTAATACAGAAGAAACACAGGTCTGTCTGA
>NW_011142180.1:0-447 GCF_000146605.3 Meleagris gallopavo
AGCTGTGCCACCCTGATGAGGAAAGGCTGAGAGACCTGGGGCTGTTGAGCCTGGGAAAGAGAAGGTTGAGAGGGGATCTTATCAACGTTTACCAATACCTGAATCACAGGTGGCAAGTGGATGGGGTCAGACCATTTTCAGTGGTGATCAGCATCAGGACAAGAGGCAATGAGTACAAACTGGAACACAGGAAGTTCCATACAAGCACGAGAAATAACTTCTTTACTTTGACGGTGTCAGAGCCCTGCAGCAAGCTACCCAAAAAAGACTGCGAAGTCTCCTTCTCTGGAGATACTCAAAACTCCCCTGGATGTTTTCCAGCACTACTTAATGTAGACAACCTGTTTTAGCATAGGCTGGACTAGATGATCTCCAGAGGTCTCCCTTCAGACTCTTTGATTCTGGACTGTACTGGAGATGTCCCTAATAGCTACAGCTCCAGAAGAC
>NW_011142181.1:0-319 GCF_000146605.3 Meleagris gallopavo
GGAGTGGGCGCTGCTGGACCCTGCGCAGCGAGCGCTGTACCAGGCTGCGATGCTGGAGACGTAGCAGTGCGTGGCCTCGCTGGGTGAGGGCTTTGCTGCTGCTCCTTTTTGTTAGGGCAGCCCTGGCTGTGCAGAATGAGCCTCTGCAGGCAGGGCGTAGAATAAATGCAGTGCAGTTACTTATTGGCAAGGCAACAGCGGAACAGGAAGAAACGCAGAGAAGCGTGAGTTGCAGAATTAGCGTGCTCAGCCCCTGAGAAAAGCCCCAGAGTCACTGCTGCCACACAGGCGTCAGCCGGAGGGGTTGGATCAGCTCCCT
>NW_011142182.1:0-639 GCF_000146605.3 Meleagris gallopavo
ACAGTTTGACTCATTTATTCTAAAATGTTTCAATGTGAACTGTGATAATTGAAGTTGCTTGTGCTTATTGATATGAGAAGCTACAGATCAAAACTGCCAAGGTGTGAGATGGAGCTGACTTGAAAGAGATGAATGCTTCGTGACCAGCTGCCAGAAATGCAAGAGAGGTATTAGGAGGAGAGGCTATGAATGTATGCTCCATGTGATATTTTTCTCATGAGAGAGAAGCTGTCCTAAACTTCAACACGTTGATTCATGCCTAACCACTTCAGTGCTCTTTTTCACATAGTATTTTGTTTACAGACTGACAGGCATGCTTAAGGTATAGAGTAGGCCTGCAAACCTTTAAAAGCCTTGCTTTGGACTTTGACAGAACTTTTTGCATATTTGTATATAAAAACTTCTCACATCCTTCCTAGAGCCCAGCAAAACTTTGGAGCCAAAGAATGCTATTGTCATCTGTGCTGTGAAGTTTTCTTCCTTGAGAAACCTGTAGCATTGTAACACTGCGGGGAAAAAGAACCCACATTAATTTCAGAGCTTACCACACCTAATGATAATTGATTGCCTAGAGTTGCAGGCAGCTTTTGGACAAATTCTGCAAAGTTAACCAGATTTCCATATATACTGGAATATAAG
>NW_011142183.1:0-387 GCF_000146605.3 Meleagris gallopavo
TTCCAAATAAATATTCAACTTGAATTTTTGTGGGTAAACCTGCCAACAGTAAATCACTTTTGGTACCTTCAGGTGCAAACAAGCTGTAATATTTCAGCTCTGGAACATTTTTTTTTAGTCTGTGTGGGACTGAGTGAGATGCCTGCTGAGTAATGTTTTGGTTGTTTTTTTTTTCAGCAAAGTACATGCTGTTCCTTAGGATATAAACTCTTCTGGCAGTGCAACAATAGATGTTCTTTAAGCTATCAGCAGTGATGTAGGCCATTCTTCTGGAAATACTAAAACCTCGGTAGAGTCAATATATACAACTTACTAAGTGAAATACTTAAATGGCTGAGCTAGACATTTATATTTATTTGGCCATTTTCCTATTGGTTCATCAAATAG
>NW_011142184.1:0-458 GCF_000146605.3 Meleagris gallopavo
TGTTTAAAGCGCCAAATCGCAGTGAAAGCGGCATGGAGGAACTGAATGGCAACAGGAGATACTGAAAGATGGCATGGCGGTTGTTTGAGAGCAAGTGAGTGTGGGGAGAGCAAGTGATGGATGGAGCACGGGCTGGATGAGGAAGTGGCTGGATGATGGTGGCACTCAGAGCTGCAGTCAGCGGCTGAGTGTCCAAGCGGAGCGCGGTGAGGAGTGGCTTTCCTCAGGGATGGGTGCTGGGACTGGTGATGGGACCGGTGCCATTGAACGTCTCTATGGGCGGCGTGGACAGTGGGATCGTGTGCACCCTCATCAAGTTTGCAGGCGATACCAAGCTGAGTGGTGCAGGTGACACGTTAGAGGGAAGGGGCGCTATCCAGAGGGACCTGGACACGCTTAGAGGTGGGCCCATGGCGTCCTCGGGAAGTTCACCGAGGCCGAGAGCAAGGTCCTGCATT
>NW_011142185.1:0-584 GCF_000146605.3 Meleagris gallopavo
CTGCACTAAATGTGTCTTATTTTCAGGGTTCATGAACATCACTCTCAGCAACAGAGGCCATTGCCACCGAAGAGCTCTGTGGTAAAGAGATACCGTTTGTCCCAAACCAAGGACAGAAAGATACAATCACCAAACTCCTTTTAGTCCGGGTCAGACAACCTCTTCTGTTACTTAGACCTTAAAGTGAACTTTGTGCAATTCCTAGTTTGGTGCATTGTAATTCTAGGAGTTGTCCCTTGTTATTCAAGGTGTAAAATTAGAATCTAATGGCCTGAGCTGGGGCCTTGAAGTTTAGGAATTATATGGGTTTCCTCCATTTCATGCCAACTCCTGTTCTTCTCTTTATGGTCAGGTCTCTAAATACAAAATCTTAAAGTATTTATACCCCTTTATGTTCTTTCTACTTAATTTTCTGCTGAATCTTGCAACATTTGTTTCACAGGCATTCACAAGTTAAAACATTCTGAAAATTTCTATCTGAAATTAAATGATTGACTTATAATTTTTTTATTTTTTATTATTTGATGATAAAAAGCAGAATCTCTGGCTTGGACCAAAATTTTGTCTGTGTCTATTTCTAATCC
>NW_011142186.1:0-385 GCF_000146605.3 Meleagris gallopavo
ATGCATTGGGCTTTCTCAGCTGTATACCTATCATGACACAGAATCTGAATATGCCCTCTTCCAGGCTACAGATTAAAGAGTACTGCCAGCTTGGGGCACTAAACCAGCACACACGTAGTCATTAAATTGCCAGAGTATTCTGGTAGAAAAGTACACAACATGTTACTGTACACCATTCAGTAATTTCAGAGAACAGAAAAAAGTTATGAAAAGGTTACCCATTATATAATAAAGACTTCAGTGAAAAATAATAAATAGTCTAAACTAAGCAACACTTAAGACTTCAAGTAAGAGACATAGCTGAAATGTATTTCTCCTTTCTCTGTCAACTTTTTCGTTTCCTTCTTTTTAATTAAAAACCACTAAACCATGAGCATTAAGCAGC
>NW_011142187.1:0-782 GCF_000146605.3 Meleagris gallopavo
GTGCCGTTGTCCTGCCAAGCTCTGGGGATGAGTCCACATACCAGGGTATGTCTGACAGGAGTGAGGGTGGGGGACCGGGCCAGGGGCACTTTGCTCTCGGTCTAAGTGCTTGTCTTTGCTCAGGAGGGCAGGTGGTGAACCTCATGAACCAATGCCTGCAGATGGGGCTTGCAGAGAAAGAGGTCCTGCAGGCCCTGTGTGGCAGCCACGGAGCTGTAGCGCGGCTGCATCAGTGTAAAAGTGCGGTGTGAAGGTGAGCTGTGGCCTCCAGTACCACAGGAGGGGATGTGCATGCTCGGGTTTGGATGCTTCTGTGTGTGTTAAGTGACTGTGATAGCACTGCTGGGTCAGCTTGAGTGTATGGAAGAACAAGTGTGACATTCTTTTGATGGAGTCCTGTGAAAAGAGTCCTATGGGGTCTTTGAGAAGTGACCTTAAGCCTGCGGGCATCGTCCAGGAGTTGGGGTAGGGGATGAGGCAAGGAAAGTTGGGCTAAGAGGATGAGGCCTAGGAATAGGAAGCTCTTTGGTCGATATTAACTCCTGCCGTTCTCGTTTTGGATTAGGAATCTATGTGGGTTCTTTAAAGGAAGAAGAAACTCGTTGTACAGCCCTGCCGCGCGTGCTCAGATGAGCCAAGTTGTCAAGGCCTGGCTGTTGGTTGGTGAGTGGTGCCCAAGGTCAGAGAGTTGACTCTTCTCGGCTTTGTCTTCTAGTTGCACGCTGTGTTCTTCCTCTTGATCTCTTGAGCTGCTGCCCTAAATGAGGCTGCAAGCACTACCG
>NW_011142188.1:0-619 GCF_000146605.3 Meleagris gallopavo
GACTCTGATTCCTCACTAAGAGTACAGACGCCCAGACTTGTAGCTACGCAATACGATGCATTTCCACATCCACCCCTGTGCACAGTGTGTGGCATAGTTCTGAGTGCCTGACAAACCCAAGCAAAATCAATTTCTGTAGCTTATTTTAAATATATATATATATATGTATATTTGCTTTAGTTTCTGCTCCTGTTCCATTTTATTTACGTTCTCCCTTGCTTCATATGTAACTTCCAACTTGGCATTTTGCAAATAATACCTTTTCCCCCTCTCATCCTTCGATGGCTCCTGATGGTCCCTTGTTTCTCAGTTATAATGGGCTCTCAGTGTCATGAGCCCGTTCACGTAAGAATTTGGGAGTGGCGTTCACTCCATGAATCTTATCACAGTTAGTGTCCCTAGTTGCTATCATGCAGACTCCACCAACCTCCAACAGATAGATACAGCCACAATATACACTCCTAAGGGGGAAGCAGGAATGCATTTTTTGATGAGCATAGATATGCTGTAGTAGATGTAACAGTGACTTAACAAGACTGGACATGGCTGGATGCCCTTGGTTATTTTCCACATAGAGGACAGGTTACACACACCTACAGCACACAGCTCTCCTGCTGTG
>NW_011142189.1:0-721 GCF_000146605.3 Meleagris gallopavo
TTGTGTTGGGGGTCGGATTTGGGCTGACAGGACAATCCTTCTACAGGCTACTGGTTTCTGTTAAATCAGCAAATTGTATTTTGATGTAGGGACGGAGCCTGCGCGTCCGTGGAATGGTGCTGGGCAAGGGGGGAAACGGAAAGCCTGCACTGGTAAGAAGCTCTTGTGAGCTGTGGTGTGGGTACCTGCCTCTAAATGGGGCTGCATGCAGGGCAGCGTGTGATGGAGGAGAGAGGAAAGGATGCTGCAGATCTGTGCTGACTGCAGAAATGGGACAGTGTTGAATCAGCAGAAAGGCAACTGGAAAGAAACTATGCTTGAAGACCAGAAATTTGTGTCTGACTGTGCTCAAGTCTTCCTCCAAAGAGATGCTCTTCATGTCTTTCTTGTTTCCTTTCTGTCAGAAGCTGATGCCAGTGGCCTTCCTCTGAAGCGCAGCCTTGCAGAAAGGCAGGAGGGAGCTACAGACCATGACATGACACCCATGAGAGGTACAGGCACACAACAGGCATCTGGGTTAGGTGCACTGTCTTTCTAACGAGGCTTTCTGTCTGTTCTTCCCGGGACTGTTCTCATTGCGTGTTGCTTGGGGTCTTAATCCCCGGGATTTACAGTTCCCTTCCGTGTGCTGATTTGAAATACAAACCCACAGTTCACCCACGATCCTCAGATCCGTGACCGTGAACACTCCAGATGAGATGCGCTAGCGTTGTGGCCCATT
>NW_011142190.1:0-1048 GCF_000146605.3 Meleagris gallopavo
CTCCCATGGCAGTGTGGGAATGGGAAGGGGGTGTGTGGGACTGAGGAAGCAATGGCAGTCCCCACCTCACCAAAGCAAAGATGAGGGCTGTGCATCATGAGCAGTTATCAGACAAGATGGAAGCAAAAATGGTGTTGGGTACCTGAGCCTTCTCTGGTGGTAAGCAACATGGTGCACAGAGTGCAGCCATGTGCTCCAAGCAAGGAGCACAGGTTTGTGCAAGAGGCCCGGATGCAGGGCAGTGCCTTCATGACTGTATTGTGTCCAACAGGTGGCAGCAGAGCTGCGGTGCTCCCAAGTGCCGTAACAACTGCCCGGAGAGATGTGTTGGTCTCGGTGGAAACAGCAAGGAAGTGGAATATGCATTTCCCGGCATGCCCCGGAACCTCACTTTGCTGACTGGTCATTGTCTGCCCAGCAGGTAAGGGCGATGCACACCCGCCAGCGTTTACCCATTCCAGAGCCCGGCACAATAGGGTTCCCCCAGAGCTCTGAATGGTGCCCAGAAGGCTGCCTATCCTCTTGGTTCTGTGTCTTTCTTGTCTCTGGTCTTGCACTGTTTTCACTATTACATTCTCTTGTCCTCCGATTTTTGTGTTCCTTGCCCCATTCTCTTGGCCTAATGACCCCTTGGCTTTGTGTTGCCACATTCATGTCGGCATTCAGTTTTGGCGTTCCCTGCCGTATTGTCTGGGCCGTCATCCTTGGCATTTCCTTCCATGTTCTCTTGGCCCTTGCCTTTGCCTGGGCATTCCCTTGCCTCCTGTTTTGTGGAACCCGCACCTGGGGCGGGGTGCAGCCCTGCGAGCACAGCTGGGGGCAGTTTGGCTGTGGAGTGGGGCAGAGCCAGGCTCCACCCCTCCCTGATCCCATTTAAGGGCTGGGAAGAGTAGGGGCAGCATCTGAACCTGGGGAGTGCTTCCTTTGGAGTATGCCTTGTTCTTTGGTGATGGAGTGAGTGTATTTTTTTCTTTTTTTTTCTTTCTCCATTGTGGAGCTGCTCTCTCTCTTTCTTAGCAGGGAACCCTGAGCGTCCTTAAGGGCTGGT
>NW_011142191.1:0-378 GCF_000146605.3 Meleagris gallopavo
AGATTTACCTTTCTTGGATGTGGCTAGTGGTTACCATGTTGTGTTAGCGATAAGTGTGAAGGGTCACTTTGTGTTATGGGTAAGAGTTGCCAATTCAGAGAAATCCGTAGGAATATTCGTAGGAAAAAAAATAACGGAAAGAAAGAAACTGCAAAGCAGAAATCGACAAAAGTCGAGAAAACATTGGAAAGCAGTCAGGAAAACTAAGGGAAAAAAAGCAAACCAAACCTATGACACGCAAGGCAACAAAATACAAAACAGAAAATAAATAAATAACTAAAAAAAAAACAAGGAGAAAAAACAAGGAGAAAAAAAGAACTAAGAAAAAATACAAAAGTAAAAACTAAGGAAGAAAGGAATAAGAAAGAAAAAGACAAA
>NW_011142192.1:0-932 GCF_000146605.3 Meleagris gallopavo
GCACTTGCAGCCCAGAAGGCCAACTGTATCCTGGGCTGCATTCAAAGAGGAGCGACCAGCAGGGAGAGGGAGGTGATTGTCCCCCTCGACTCGGCTCTGGTGCGGCCCCATGTGCAGCACTGCGTCCAGGCCTGGGGCTCCAGCACGGGAATGATGTGGAGCTTTTGGAGCAGGTCCAGAGAAGGGCCACGAAGATGATCAGAGGGCTGGAGCCCCTCTCTTAGAAAGAAATGTTGAGGGAACTGGGATTGTTTGTGTGGGAGAAGAGAAAGCTCTGGAGATAGCTCATGACAGCCTTCCAAGACTCGAAGGGAGCGCATAAGCAGGAGGGGGCAACGGCTGTTTAGGAGGGTGGATAGCGATAGGACAAGGGGAAATGGTTTTCAAGTGAGACAGGGGAGGTTTAGGTTGGTTCTTAGGAGGCAGCTTTTCACGCACAGGGTGGTGACGCACTGGATTGTGTGCTTGAGAGTCACTTGCAGGATGATCTGCTCCATGATCCGTGACCAGCACAGAGGTGAGACTGACATGCTGGTAGTTCCCCGCGTCACACTTTCTATCCTTCCTAAGAGGTGTGCTGTCACCTTTTTTCTCCTCACCAGGGACTTGACCTGACTGCCTCGACTTGTGAAATACCATGGAGAGTGGCTCGGTGACTGCAGCGGTGAATTCCCTCGGAACTCTGGGACTCATCTCGTCAGGACCCAAAGACTCCTGGCTGTTTGGGTCCTCAGGTGGTCCAGAACCTGATCTCCCATGGCAGTGTGGGATGGGAAGGGGTGTTTGGGACTGAGGAAGCAATGGCAGTCCCCACCTCACCAAAGCAAAGCAAAGATGAGGGCTGTGCATCATGAGCAGTTCTCAGACAAGATGGAAGCCAAAATGGTGTTGGGTACCTGAGCCTTCTCTAGTGGTAAGCAACATGGTGCACT
>NW_011142193.1:0-1091 GCF_000146605.3 Meleagris gallopavo
ACCTAACCCCTAACCCTAACCCTAACCCTAACCCTAACCCTAACCCTAACCCTAACCCTAACCCTAACCCTAACCCTAACCCTACCCTAACCCTAACCCTAACCCTAACCGTAACCCTAACCTACCCCTAGAGATCCAGAGGGTTGAAAACGCTACTGAATCTAAACTGACAGGAAGACGACGTTGGCACATGGCACAGACATTCCATCAGCACTGGGGAGACCTGAAGATGGGGAAAGGAAAAGCACCCAGTGATAGCAACCTGAGCACGAGGGACATCCGACACTAAGCCCAGAGCACCTCAGCGAGCGTATTAAACAGGGCACGTCAGGGATAAACGCACCTAGGCACAGTGACCAAGCGTTGGATATTGGCATCCACCTCCGGCTGCGGTTTACTGCTGTGTCCACAACTACATTGCTTGAAGTACTGACACCAATAGCAAGGGCCACACATCCACGCTGCAAGCGTTTGGTAACAAGACAACAAAAGCAGAGACTGCCTTCCGGTAGGGATAACAATGTCACTTACCCAGCTCAAGGGATGATCAGGGCACTGCCAATGCAGCAACTCAGGGGGGGGCCACACATCGGAGAAAAGCAGACGTCTGAAGTGGCCCGTTCTCTGCAAGCGAGAAACGCGAGACCGCTGCTGACGGCTGAAAGTGGCGTTCGTGGATGAACGCGATTTCTCGGCCATCTACGGCTAAGTCTCCGGAGCGGTTCAGCGCGAATGCCGCTTTCTGCGTGTGAGAACGAAGGAGTGCGATTCCGATGCAGAAAAGTGCGAATTCAGCCTCCTGCACTACCTGCGAGAGGGGGGTTTTTTCCTCCGAAGTCCTGAAAGGATCACTCACCACTTTTCTGTCACGTGCTCCCTGAAAGCACTACATCTGTCTCTCCTCGAACTTCCAGGTGTCTTATTAGAGGATTTTCCCTTCCACTCTTTTCCTCTCTGAATGCAGATGTGTAGCAGTGGAAAACCTCACTAGAATGAATTGTGGCTACGAAATAAAGGCAGAGACATAGTATTCAGAGGTAGGACGTAGTGCATTCTGCACGTAGCCAAGGCGAAGTGCGAAACCGCTCCTT
>NW_011142194.1:0-753 GCF_000146605.3 Meleagris gallopavo
CAGGACTACGCTCAGTCCTTTCATCCCCTAGCATGTTTTGGTGGTGGGTGTTCCCTCATCCCAGCTACTGACCCTGCACTTGGATTTGTGGCCACTGCTCAGCCTGTTGAGGTCTCTGTGGATGGCATCCCGTCCCTCTGCTGTGTCACTGCACCCCACAGCTTGGTGTCCTTAGGGTGCACTCAACCCCACTGTTGATGTCCCTGATGAAGGGGAAACCCGGATGCTTGTACCAACTGGGCGTAGAAGCCCTTGGGAGCAGCCCTGCGGAGGACTCGGGGATCCTGGTGGACAAAGAGCTGGACATAAGCCAGTAGTGTGCACTTGCAGCCCAGAAGGCCAACTGTATCGTGGGCTGCATTCAAAGAGGAGCGACCAGCAGGGAGAGGGAGGTGACTGTCCCCCTCGACTCGGCTCTGGTGCGGCCCCATGTGCAGCACTGCGTCCAGGCCTGGGGCTCCAGCACGGGAATGATGTGGAGCTTTTGGAGCAGGTCCAGAGAAGGGCCACGAAGATGATCAGAGGGCTGGAGCACCTCTCTTAGAAAGAAATGTTGAGGGAACTGGGATTGTTTGTGTGGGAGAAGAGAAAGCTCTGGAGATAGCTCATGACAGCCTTCCAAGACTCGAAGGGAGCGCATAAGCAGGAGGGGGCAACGGCTGTTTAGGACGGTGGATAGCGATAGGACAAGGGGAAATGGTTTTCAAGTGAGACAGGGGAGGTTTAGGTTGGTTATTAGGAGGCAGCTTTTCA
>NW_011142195.1:0-514 GCF_000146605.3 Meleagris gallopavo
GGATGCCATCCACAGAGACCTCAACAGGCTGAGCAGTGGCCACAAATCCAAGTGCAGGGTCAGTAGCTGGGATGAGGGAACAGCCACCACCAAAACATGCTAGGGGATGAAAGGACTGAGCGTAGTCCTGCTCCATAAGGCCTGGGAGTACTGGTGGGTGGGAGCTGGACACAAGCCAGCAATGGGCCCTTCCAGCCCAGAAAGCCAACCGTATCCTGGGCTGCATCCAAAGATGCGCAGTCAGCGGGCCAAGGGAGGAGATCCCCATCCCTCTGCTCTGCGCTGGTCAGGCCTCACCTGCAGTGCTGCGTCCAGATGTGGAGTCCTCAGTGCAGGGAGACATGGAGCTGTGCGAGTGCATCCAGAGTACAGCCACAAACGCGAACCAAGGATCGGAACCCCTCTCCTGTAAGCAAGGAGAGCTGGGCTGTTCAGCCTCCTGGAGAAGTGAAGGCTCCAAGGGAACCTGGTAACAGCCTTTCAATACCTAAAGGAAAGAACAAGGGAAAATGGA
>NW_011142196.1:0-424 GCF_000146605.3 Meleagris gallopavo
TCAGGAATCTGCTCAGTCTCAAATTCACACCTGGAGAGGAGGACACCAAAATGGTTGAGAAAGAGGAAAGCAAGTAAAAGCCAGCCCACGTGCAGTCCAGCTGTGTCAGTCGCAGCACTCTTACCGGAGGCGCTGGACGTTGGACGCGACGCCGGACAGGCGGTATATCCCCTGCACCACGCCATGCTGCTCAATGAACTCGGCGCAGCTCTGGAGGACCTGGGGGACTAAAGAACACGTGCCAGCGCTTAGTGGAGCTCCTGAGTCAAGTCCTGCTTCAGGCTGTGCTCCCGTCACGTCCCATCCACTAAGCCCAGCCAGGCTTGGGTGAAGCAAATACAAATGTGCTTGTCTCTTAGGAGCATTCGCCTCACTTTATCCTTCAGCCACCAACTCCCACGACTTGTTTCTCCACTGGTATCAA
>NW_011142197.1:0-772 GCF_000146605.3 Meleagris gallopavo
CCTTGGCATGACTGCCAGTGCTTTGCCTTCCTCCCAGGAGAGGTGTTTTGTTCCGACTGGCAGCCACAGACTCCTTCTGGGCTGGCGACCCTGAAGGTGCATGTGTGTTGGAGGCAGCAGCATGCCCAGTAGCTACCCTTTCCTCCTCCCGGGCACGGATGCCAAGATTTTGGCCTCCTGCACACTCGGTGGTCATCTGTGCTTTGCCACGACCTTGTATTTTTTTTGCATTTTCATGTTGCTGCAATGGCTGCTGCTGCTGCATGGGTTGATGTTGGTTTCCTCGGTTTGTTTTCCGTGTTGTTTTTCTGTGGTTTCTGCCTTGGTTTCCTGCTCCTTCTGCATTGCAATGCATTGGGTTTTTTTCCAGTGTTGTTTTATTTTCCCTTTTGTTTCTATTCTTGGAACTGCTTTTTCCTTTCCTGAGTGTATTCCCCTCTGTTTGTGAGGATTTCAAGTGATTTTTGCTTTGCTCTCCTTGGCTTTTTTTTACATACTCGTTCTTTCCTTTTCCTGGTTTTTCCTGGCTTTGGTTTGCTCTTTGGTTATTGTTGGTATCGGGGCCTTGCACTGCTGTTAAATTTTGGTTCTTTCTTTCCATTGTTAAGCACTGGTGAGCTTTGTTCTCTCTTTACTTTGCTAGGATTCTTTGCTTTGCCATGCTAGTGTATTGAATTCATTGGCTTTCCTCTTGTATTTCTCATCCTCGCTTGGCTTTGCTTCGTTTTCATTCCTTTGTTTTGTTTTGTTCTTTTTTATTTTTTATTTTTTT
>NW_011142198.1:0-496 GCF_000146605.3 Meleagris gallopavo
CCGAGCCACTCTCCATGCTATTTCACAAGTCGAGGCAGTCAGGTCAAGTCCCTGGTGAGGAGAAAAAAGGTGACAGCACACCTCTTAGGAAGGATAGAAAGTGTGACGCGGGGAACTACCAGCATGTCAGTCTCACCTCTGTGCTGGTCACGGATCATGGAGCAGATCATCCTGCAAGTGACTCTCAAGCACACATTCCAGTGCGTCACCACCCTGTGCGTGAAAAGCTGCCTCCTAAGAACCAACCTAAACCTCCCCTGTCTCACTTGAAAACCATTTCCCCTTGTCCTATCGCTATCCACCCTCCTAAACAGCCGTTGCCCCCTCCTGCTTATGCGCTCCCTTCGAGTCTTGGAAGGCTGTCATGAGCTATCTCCAGAGCTTTCTCTTCTCCCACAGAAACAATCCCAGTTCCCTCAACATTTCTTTCTAAGAGAGGTGCTCCAGCCCTCTGATCATCTTCGTGCCCTTCTCTGGCCTGCTCCAAAAGCTCCAC
>NW_011142199.1:0-564 GCF_000146605.3 Meleagris gallopavo
ACACTTGCACTGCATCACTGGGTGATTGGGAAACGGAAATTCTGGGGTGTGCTGCAGCATGCCCTCTCAGGTCAGTCTAAGAACGTAGAAAGTAGACCTGTCTAACAAAATAGGTAATAGGCCGTTACAACCCATAGTGTTGGGAAATGCTCTCTCCTTCTAAGTCCCTTTAGAATACATGTTTCCTCAACTAATTACTCAAATCATTTGCTTTTCCTGAATGATCCTAAGTACTTTTCTCAGGGTACATTTGTACTCTGCTCAGTCCGAGGAGAAATCCCTGCCCGCACATGCAATGACACAGTGTGGCTCGTAACCTCATTTTTCATGGCTCACTGTTATGCTAGCTGCCATCCATGTCCACTCTGCATATTCTTACAGCTCTTCTGGAGTCCATGAGGCAGATTTATGGTTGAACTTAAAAGGAATTTTTTTGTATTGCTCTAGTTCCAGATGATTATCCCTAGTATCATTCTATTTAAAAATAATAATAATAAATAAAAAAAGACTATTTAGAAGTAGTATGATATATGTTCCGTGCCTCAGAACGTGGTACATGTGGCA
>NW_011142200.1:0-669 GCF_000146605.3 Meleagris gallopavo
TCACCTTTAACAGCCCCATATGGCCAGTGCGTAAAGCCAGTGGAGAATGGAGGCTGACGGTGGACTACCGTGGCCTGAATGAAGTCACACCCCCATTGAGTGCTGCTGTGCCAGATATGTTAGAACTCCAATATGAATTGGAGTCAAAGGCAGCCAAATGGTACGCCACCATTGATATTGCTAACGCCTTTTTCTCCATTCCTTTGACCAAAGAATCTAGGCCACAGTTTGCTTTCACCTGGAGGGGCATTCAGTATACCTGGAATCGTTTGCCCCAGGGGTGGAAACATAGCCCAACCATTTGCCATGGGTTGATCCAAGCTGCACTGGAACAGGGAGGTGCTCCTGAGCACTTACAGTATATTGATGACATCATCGTGTGGGGCAACACAGCAAAGGAAGCTTTTGAGAAAGGAGAGCCAATAATCCAGATCCTTCTGCGTGCTGGTTTCTCTATTAAGCGAAGCAAAGTGAAAGGGCCTGCCCAGGAAATTCAGTTCCTAGGTATAAAGTGGCAAGATGGCCGTCGTCACATCCCAACAGATGTGATCAACAAAATCAGTGCCATGTCTCCACCCACTAATAAGAAAGAGACACAATCGTTCCTGGGCGTAGTGGGTTTTTGGAGAATGCATGTTCCAAACTACAGCCTCATTGTAAGCCCCCTTT
>NW_011142201.1:0-781 GCF_000146605.3 Meleagris gallopavo
GTTCAGTGCAGAAACAACACTTTCACTTTTCACATCCGGGTGGCTGAAATCCCCCTTCAGGACAAGAGCCCACGAGCGCGACACCCCATCCAGCTGACGCAAGAAGGCCTCGTCAACAGGCTCCCCCTGATCAGGCGGCTTGTAGCAGACCCCAACCACTCGATGCCCTTTGCTGGACCGATCCCTGATTTTCACCCCCAAGCTCCTGTGGTGGTTTTGTGATTTTTCTTGTCGGTATCCCACACCATAACATCGTGGAAAGCAGTGGGCGTTAAAGAGTTCACGTTCTGGTTCTGTGGACTGCCTCTTTGGGGCATTTTGGTTCTCGGAGGGGGAGGGGAGGGGGAGCGGGAAGGGGAGGGGGAGGGGGAGGGAGTGGCATTCCCCCAGAGGACTGATCGCGCAGAGCAAGAAAGGTGGAGCTCCTGGCAGGACACCGGCCTCTCTCCCTCTCGTGGATTCTCTCCGTTTTGCAGCAGAGAAGCACGTGGTTCCCTCTGCAGTCTATAGCGTAAGGCGTCGGCTTTGGACACTCTCATTGTGTTTGATTGTACTGGATTTAGCAAACTAACGTTCTTCCTCAGGTCGTTGCTGTTGCTCTGGTTTTTTCCTCTGTTAGACCCATCTACGATCTCCCTACCCTTGCCGCAAGTCTGCTGCCTCATTAGTCATGGGGCCGGGCCGGGCCGACCGACTGTAACGTTCAACACTTCATTTTTTATCCTTCCTCCCCCCTTTTTGGGCCTGCACGCCCCCGTCACAGACACAGATCTAGAGATAA
>NW_011142202.1:0-547 GCF_000146605.3 Meleagris gallopavo
AGGTATTTGGACCTGGAAGCTGCTTCCTTCACTTGAGAGTGTGGGGGAGTATTGGCCCTTGGAATGGGGTAAGTGGTTTCTTTTTTTCTTTCAGGGCTGTGATCTTTCTTTTTGGGGGATTGGCAAGTGCGCTGAAGGGCTGCTAGGTGTAAGAGCAGCATCTGAATCTGGAGTCTGCTTCCTTTGGGGTGTGGGGTTGAGCCCTTAGAATGGGCTGAGTGATTCCTGCTTGATTTCAGAGCTGTGAGCTCTGCTTTTCTGGAGGATCTCAAGCTGGATGGCTGTAATTAATAGGGCTATGTGCTAATTGCATCCATGCGGTGGGTGTTTTTTAAGGGCATTGTGTGCATCCTTGTTGTGTTTTAAATTATGTTCTGCGTCTCTTCTGATTTCATTTTGCAGCCTGATTGGAGTTGAAGGATTGCCTGGGCTCCTCCAGTCAGTGGTGTGAGATGTGTCCAGCAGGTAATGAACATCATGCACCCCATGTTGGTGCGCTGCTTGTATGCAGGTAGGTTTGCGATGTGATCCGACTCCCCCATGCTGA
>NW_011142203.1:0-329 GCF_000146605.3 Meleagris gallopavo
GTTTTCTCCCCAAAGGACCCCTTTTCACACCAAAAATACCACACTTGCCCTCCAAGAGAAGTCAGTCTTTCCCACAATTGTCCACTTTTCTCCCACGTACTTGTCATTTTCTCCCAGAAATACCACATTTCACTTGGAAATTGGGCCTGTGCTTCCAAAAAGATGATATTTTCTCCCCAGGCATACCTGTTTTCTTCAACCAACTCACGTTTTCTCCCAAAAAGACTAGATGACAAGACCAAATTGGACACTTGCAACCAAGAATAGGACATCTTCTCCCACTAATACCACTTGTCTCCCAAGGATAGGACTATTTTCCCTAAATGCTA
>NW_011142204.1:0-532 GCF_000146605.3 Meleagris gallopavo
AGTGGCCACCCTCAGCAAGTTTGCTGATGATACGAAGTTGGGAGGATTGGCTGACACGCCTGAAGGCTGTGCTGCCATTCAGCGAGACCTGGACAGGCTGGAGAGCTGGGCAGTAAGAAACCGGATGAGGTTCAACACAAGCAAGTGTAGGGTCTTACACTTAGGAAGGAAGAATTGCATGCACCAATACAGGCTGGGGGATGAGCTGCTGGAGAGGAGCTCTGCAGAGAGGGACCTGGGCGTCCTGGTGGACGACAGGTTGGCCATGAGCCAGCAGTGTGCCCTCGTGGCCAAAAAGGCCAATGGCATTCTGGGGTGCATTAAGAAGAGCGTGTCCAGCAGGTCGAGGGAGGTGATCCTCCCCCTCTACTCTGCCCTGGTAAGGCCTCATCTGGAGTACTGTGTCCAGTTCTGGGCTCCCCAGTACAAAAAAGACAGGGATCTCTTGGAAAGAGTCCAGCGGAGGGCCACAAAGATGGTGAAGGGCCTGGAGCATCTCCCCTATGAAGAAAGGCTGAGTGAACTGGGTCTG
>NW_011142205.1:0-535 GCF_000146605.3 Meleagris gallopavo
AGGGATCTGTGGAAGGTATGTTTTGGAGCGTGTGGATGTGGCTGAGGTGTGATAGGAAAGGAAGAGTTCATCAGCAAAAGTTTCCCTTCTTGAAGAGGGGACAGTTTAGACTGTGGTTTGTGGGAGTCTGAATTACTGTCTACAGGCTTTGAGAGATTGACAGAGCATTTTGTGGCACTTGACTTCTTGTGGACACTAGTCTGTTGTACATTTTCCTAACAATGGGAATTACTTTTCTTGTTTGGGGTATGCAGTAAAAAAGATGCATTGGTTGTAAGGTAATTAATTGTGTAGGGAGCCCAGTCTATCAGGGAAGCTGTGAGCTGTGAAAATGAAAAATCAGCTTGTTTCCAAGGCACTTGGACCACAGTGCGCCTTCAGTGTGTTGCCTTGTTTTCCCATGTGTTTTTATTATTGTTTTTCTACTAATTTATTATTATTATTTATTATTCTTTATTATTATGTTATCATTATTTATTTATATTATATAATAAATATAATAAATATATATTATTATATTTATTTATATATATAA
>NW_011142206.1:0-767 GCF_000146605.3 Meleagris gallopavo
TCCAGGACTCCCCATGGACCAGGAAACAAATTAGTGTTTTCCAGACAGGAAGAGGGAGCAGAATGGTGGTGTGGGAAGCCATTTTCTGCTGAGCTTCAGGAGAAGGATAGGATAAGCTTTTGGGGACTTTTCTTCTCTGGACTTCATAATGTATTGTTTGATGTCTGGAGACTGGCATCTGCTTAGGCCAGATCCCTTCCCCCTGCCTCTGCCCTCTCTCACCTGCCATCTCCTTCCAGCTATATTCATCTTTTCACTCACTATCAGCAGATATTTCGTATGTGATTTGCCCACTAGACTAATCTGAGTAACCAAAGTTCTCTCAATTTGTCTATGCCTGGCAAAAGTGGATTCTTTAGAGGAAAGCAAATGTTTCTAATTGTTGGAGTGAAATAATATCGTAAGCTTTAATGAGGGATTGTTTTTTAATGGATGGGAGCAGCCACAGAGTACTCTGATGCTCTTAGAAGTTGTAATGTGAGCACAGGCCAAGTCTCTGCCACGTCTTTCTATTAGACTTCAAGATGTCAGTTTTTCATGGAAAGGTGAATGGCAAAATCTGTTTCCTTTGATAAGTTCTGCTTGTCTTGGACCACTCCTATTGCTCTTCTGTTTCCTGGTTCTCCATCCCTAGGCCAAGAAGAACAAAACTGCTGACAGCTGTAAAGCATTTTCACATCTGCAAAGGGCAAGTGCTAACTTAGAAAAGTGCTGAGTATGATAATGTTATCTTCCAGCCATATAGCCTACTGTCAAAAGTGTTCTGT
>NW_011142207.1:0-714 GCF_000146605.3 Meleagris gallopavo
TTGTGGCCACTGCTCAGCCTGTTGAGGTCTCTGTGGATGGCATCCCGTCCCTCTGCTGTGTCACTGCACCCCACAGCTTGGTGTCCTTAGGGTGCACTCAACCCCACTGTTGATGTCCCTGATGGAAGGGGGAAACCCAGATGCTTGTACAAACTGGGCGTAGAAGCCCTTGGGAGCAGCCCTGCGGAGGACTCGGGGATCCTGGTGGACAAAGAGCTGGACATAAGCCAGTAGTGTGCACTTGCAGCCCAAGAAGGCCAACTGTATCCTGGGCTGCATTCAAAAGAGGAGCGACCAGCAGGGAGAGGGGAGGTGATTGTCCCCCTCGTACTCGGCTCTGGTGCGGCCCCATGTGCAGCACTGCGTCCAGGCCTGGGGCTCCAGCACAGGAATGATGTGGAGCTTTTTGGAGCAAGGTCCAGAGAAAGGGCCACGAAGATGATCAGAAGGGCTGGAGCACCTCTCTTAGAAAGAAATGTTGAGGGAACTGGGATTGTTTCTGTGGGAGAAGAGAAAGCTCTGGAGATAGCTCATGACAGCCTTCCAAGACTCGAAGGGAGCGCATAAGCAGGAGGGGGCAACGGCTGTTTAGGAGGGTGGATAGCGATAGGACAAGGGGAAATGGTTTTCAAGTGAGACAGGGGAGGTTTAGGTTGGTTCTTAGGAGGCAGCTTTTTCACGCACAGGGTGGTGACGCACTGGAATGTGTGCTTG
>NW_011142208.1:0-584 GCF_000146605.3 Meleagris gallopavo
TGTGCTCGCAGGGCTGCACCCCGCCCCAGGTGTTGCCACAAAAACAGGAGGGCAAGGGAATGCCCAGGCAAAGGCAAGGGCCAAGAGAACATGGGAAGGAAATGCCAAGGATGACGGCCCAGACAATACGGCAGGGAACGCCAAAACTGAATGCCGACATGAATGTGGCAACACAAAGCCAAGGGGTCATTAGGCCAAGAGAACGGGGCAAGGAACACAAAAAGAGGAGGACAAGAGAATGTAAGCGTGAAAACAGTGCAAGACCAGAGACAAGCAAGACACAGAACAAAGAGGATAGGCAGCCTTCTGGGCACCATGAAGCGCAATTCAGAGCTCTGGGGGAACCCTATTGTGCCGGGCTCTGGAATGGGTAAACGCTGGCAGCTGTGCATCGCCCTTACCTGCTGGGCAGACAATGACCAGTCAGCAAAGTGAGGTTCCGGGGCATTTCGGGAAATGCACATTCCACTTCCTTGCTGTTTCCACAGAGACCAACACATCTCTCCGGGCAGTTGTTACGGCACGTTGGGAGCACCGCAGCTCTGCTGCCACCTGTTGGACACAATACAGTCATGAAGGCACTG
>NW_011142209.1:0-651 GCF_000146605.3 Meleagris gallopavo
GGCTGGAGCACCTCTCTTAGAAAGAAATGTTGAGGGAACTGGGATTGTTTCTGTGGGAGAAGAGAAAGCTCTGGAGATAGCTCATGACAGCCTTCCAAGACTCGAAGGGAGCGCATAAGCAGGAGGGGGCAACGGCTGTTTAGGAGGGTGGATAGCGATAGGACAAGGGGAAATGGTTTTCAAGTGAGACAGGGGAGGTTTAGGTTGGTTATTAGGAGGCAGCTTTTCACGCACAGGGTGGTGACGCACTGGAATGTGTGCTTTAGTCACTTCCAGGATGATCTGCTCCATGATCCGTGACCAGCACAGAGGTGAGACTGACATGCTGGTAGTTCCCCGCGTAACACATTCTGTCCTTCCTAAGAGGTGTGCTGTCACCTTTTTTCTCCTCAGCAGGGACTTGACCTGACTGCCTCGACTTGTGAAATACCATGGAGAGTGGCTCGGTGACTGCAGCGGTGAATTCCCTCGGAACTCTGGGACTCATCTCGTCAGGACCCAAAGACTCCTGGATGTTTGGGTCCTCAGGTGGTCCAGAACCTGATCTCCCATGGCAGTGTGGGATGGGAAGGGGTGTGTGGGACTGAGGAAGCAATGGCAGTCCCACTCACCAAACCAAGCAAAGATGAGGGCTGTGCATAATGAGCAGTT
>NW_011142210.1:0-515 GCF_000146605.3 Meleagris gallopavo
AGCGTTCGTACCCACACAGGCTTTCCGTTCCCCCCTTTCTCAGTAAGATTCAATCAAATCCCACGCTCCATCCCTAAACAAAGTGTAATTTTTCCTTGTCACAGAAACCGGTCACCAACAGAAGCCTCGTCCTGTTAGCCCAACTCAGCAAAAATCCCTCAAATGCACTAATTTTACAGCCCAAACTAGCTCCTTCTTCAACTGCACTGCACTTACAGAAAGTGTTACTGCTCTCATTCCTGCTGATAGCAGCAAATGGACCCAGGTCTGCCTGGCAGCTCTACATTGCTCAGAGCAAAGCTGCACGAGGAAACAAAACGCCACCAGGTGCGAAAGCTGATGAACACACTTCACTCCTGGGTTGCACAGCTATGAGTTGAAGCACCTTCACACTGTTCGGCCTCTCCAGGGACTTCACACAGCTTTAAGTACCACCATTTAGACACAGACTCATAGCGCTGCACAGCCACCAACGGCCGCTGTCGGCCTCTCTATTCCTTCCATAGAGCACTGCC
>NW_011142211.1:0-722 GCF_000146605.3 Meleagris gallopavo
AACATCTTCATCAATGACCTTGATGAGGGGATAGTGGCCACCCTCAGCAAGTTTGCTGATGATACGAAGTTGGGAGGATTGGCTGACACGCCTGAAGGCTGTGCTGCCATTCAGTGAGACCTGGACAGGCTGGAGAGCTGGGCAGTAAGAAACCGGATGAGGTTCAACAAAAGCAAGTGTAGGGTCTTACACCTAGGGAGGAATAATTGCATGCACCAATACAGGCTGGGGGATGAGCTGCTGGAGAGGAGCTCTGCAGAGAGGGACCTGGGCGTCCTGGTGGACGACAGGTTGGCCATGAGCCAGCAGTGTGCCCTCGTGGCCAAAAAGGCCAACGGCATTCTGTGATGCATTAAAAAGAGCGTGTCCAGCAGGTCGAGGGAGGTGATCCTCCCCCTCTACTCTGCCCTGGTAAGGCCTCATCTGGAGTACTGTGTCCAGTTCTGGGCTCCCCAGTACAAAAAAGACAGGGATCTCTTGGAAAGAGTCCAGCGGAGAGCCACAAAGATGGTGAAGGGCCTGGAGCATCTCCCCTATGAAGAAAGGCTAAGTGAACTGGGTCTGTTTAGCCTTGAGAAAAGAGACTGAGAGGGGACCTGATCCAGGTTTATAAATATCTGAGGTGTGGCGGCCATAGTGGTGAGGCCAGTCTCTTTTCAGTGGTAGTGGAGACAGGACGAGGGGAAATGGACATAAGCTGCAGCATAGGAAGTTTCGCAACG
>NW_011142212.1:0-659 GCF_000146605.3 Meleagris gallopavo
ATGCTTCATAAGGACAAAGCAGTGGAATGTCTTTAACCTCAACAAAATAATTTTTAAAGGTCGGATGGACTCTGCTATAGAAGCCGATGTCAAATGTGGCTTTTCTCCATTGAAAACTGATGCCTGGCAACTTGGAGGCTAATGTATATATGTACAGAGATTTTTTTTTTCCCTTCCAATTTTAATAGTAAACTGAGACTATACTTTGAATTCACGATGAAATGCTAAAAATGTGTACTCTCATTTTCTGCCAGTACTCGGCTGACGGAGTTTTTGGCCGTTCTATGGCATGTAATGCAATCAGCATGGAAGCATCGTTGGTCGTTGTGGATTTTGAGTAAGATTTCTCACCCTCTGCTCATGATGGGTGAGAATTCAGCTGTCCAAAGAGAAGACTTGAGCTCTGCTTTTCCTACGTGTATTTTTGTGTAAGCAAAATTGAACCACTGACTCAGTGCTAAAGCTGACTAAGCTCTTTGGAAACGTGTGGCATTTCACTGCTGTATAAAGGCTCTTCCTGGTGGCTGCCATTGGATATCAATCTCCACTTGTTCTAGAACACAGCTGGCGTGGCTAATGACTGGTGTGAATGACTTTGATCACTGCAGGAATAAGAAACTTGAGGTTAATCTGTTTGGTCATCTCTAGCAGCAGACACG
>NW_011142213.1:0-441 GCF_000146605.3 Meleagris gallopavo
CAGTCAGCGGGCGAAGGGAGGAGATCCCCATCCCTCTGCTCTGCGCTGGTCAGGCCTCACCTGCAGTGCTGCGTCCAGATGTGGAGTCCTCAGTGCAGGGAGACATGGAGCTGTGCGAGTGCATCCAGAGTACAGCCGCAAACACGACCCGAAGGATGGAACCCCTCTCCTGTAAGCAAGGAGAGCTGGGCTGTTCAGT
The DNA here is from genome assembly GCF_000146605.3 of Meleagris gallopavo. Lineage (NCBI taxonomy): Eukaryota > Metazoa > Chordata > Aves > Galliformes > Phasianidae > Meleagris > Meleagris gallopavo. The sequence continues at coordinate 200 of NW_011142213.1, forward strand.
CGCCTGGAGAAGTGAAGGCTCCAAGGGAACCTGGTAACAGCCTTTCAATACCTAAAGGAAAGAACAAGGGAAAATGGAGGTGAAATCTAAGGAAAATGTCTTGTACAGTGAGGGTGCTGAGGCAGTGGCACAGGTTGCCTTTCAAGGTGAGCCTGGCTCAGACTCTGAGCAACTTGATCTAGCTGTGGATGGTCAGCAGTGGGGGAGCGGATCACATCGCAAACCTACCTGCATACAAGCAG
>NW_011142214.1:0-508 GCF_000146605.3 Meleagris gallopavo
CTGTATTGTGTCCAACAGGTGGCAGCAGAGCTGCGGTGCTCCCAAGTGCCGTAACAACTGCACGGAGAGATGTGTTGGTCTCTGTGGAAACAGCAAGGAAGTGGAATCTGCATTTCCCGGCATGCCCCGGAACCTCACTTTGCTGACTGGTCATTGTCTGCCCAGCAGGTAAGGGCGATGCACACCCGCCAGCGTTTACCCATTCCAGAGCCCGGCACAATAGGGTTCCCCCAGAGCTCTGAATTGCGCTTCATGGTGCCCAGAAGGCTGCCTATCCTCTTTGTTCTGTGTCTTGCTTGTCTCTGGTCTTGCACTGTTTTCACTATTACATTCTCTTGTCCTCCGATTTTTTGTGTTTCCTTGCCCCATTCTCTTGGCCTAATGACCCCTTGGCTTTGTGTTGCCACATTCATGTCGGCATTCAGTTTTGGCGTTCCCTGCCGTATTGTCTGGGCCGTCATCCTTGGCATTTCCTTCCATGTTCTCTTGGCCCTTGCCTTTGCCTGGG
>NW_011142215.1:0-573 GCF_000146605.3 Meleagris gallopavo
TGTCCTGCTCCCACCCACCAGTACTCCCAGGCCTTATGGAGCAGGACTACGCTCAGTCCTTTCATCCCCTAGCATGTTTTGGTGGTGGGTGTTCCCTCATCCCAGCTACTGACCCTGCACTTGGATTTGTGCCCACTGCTCAGCCTGTTGAGGTCTCTGTGGATGGCATCCCGTCCCTCTGCTGTGTCACTGCACCCCACAGCTTGGTGTACTTAGGGTGCACTCAACCCCACTGTTGATGTCCCTGATGAAGGGGAAACCCAGATGCTTGTACAAAGTGGGCATAGAAGCCCTTGGGAGCAGCCCTGCGGAGGACTCGGGGATCCTGGTGGACAAAGAGCTGGACATAAGCCAGTAGTGTGCACTTGCAGCCCAGAAGGCCAACTGTATCCTGGGCTGCATTCAAAGAGGAGCGACCAGCAGGGCGAGGGAGGTGATTGTCCCCCTCGACTCGGCTGTGGTGTGCGGCCCCACTGTGCAGCACTGCGTCCAGGCCGTGGGCGTCCAGCACGGGAAGTGATGTGGAGCTTTGGTAGCAGGTCCAGAGAAGGGCCACGAAGATGATCAGAGGGC
>NW_011142216.1:0-746 GCF_000146605.3 Meleagris gallopavo
CAACCTCCAGCACCCGCCGCAGCCCTGCACGTGGATTTCCTCTGCTTGCATCTCTGCTGTGCTCCCCACAGCTGTCGGGCAGCACACTCACACAGCTGAAGCACGCATGCTTGTGGCCCTGGGTCACGTTGTGCAGCTCTGCACAAGCTGGGGCTAGGACTCCTCGCCTAAGGGATTGGTTTCCTGAAGCCCAGCTGGTCACAGCACCACAGACAGCATCCTTCTGAGGGCTGAGCTGGAGGGGAAGTGCAAAAAACCCACACGGGACCAGTGTCCCATCAAAGCTGGATGAGGCTGTGTTACTAAACACGGGGCGACACGAGCTGCTAAAGCATGTGGGGGACAAAACATGGCACGTACCTGGCAAGAGATCAGAACAACGTAGACAAATCCCTTGAATCTGCAGCCGTTCCTTGTCACTTTGCTCTGATCTTCCACGAGCAAAAGCTGCACCAGGCCAGCAGGCAGAGGGAGAGGAGAGGAGAGAGAAAGAGCCAGTCAATGAGCTTGCACAATTTAGCCAAGGCGACGAGGGAAAATCCAGGGGACAAATGCCACCTTTAGGGATTGTTTTGGAATGCTTGGACTGGGTGAAAATTACTTCTGATGGACAAGAGTGAGCAATACGATACTATGAGCTCCGCCAGCCAGCACTTCTCAAGCCCTCACTGCCCACCCGTCTCTCCCACACTGTCTCAGCTTACCTACAAGATGCTGCACACGAGGATGCAAAAACGAAGGTACTC
>NW_011142217.1:0-981 GCF_000146605.3 Meleagris gallopavo
TCTTTGTTTCCTATTTGTGTATTCTTTGTCTTTCCTGCTCCTTTCTTTGTGTGATCTTGTTCCTTGCTGCAAGCATTCCTTTCCTGTTCAGAGTATGTTTCTTGGCTTTGCTTTCAGTTGCTCCTTTTGCTTTCCATTCTTTGCCTTGCCTTGCTTTGCCTCCCTTGTCTCCTTGCCCATGCCATTCCTCTGACCTTGCTTTCACTTACCTGATGCTGTCTCTGTGCCTTGACTGTTGTGTTTTTTCCTTTCCAGGCTTCTGGAAGTGCAGGCAGCTCTCGGCTTTCGTGCAGTGCTTGCTGCGTTTGCAGCTCCTTCTCGGTTTCCCAGGTGGGTCCCCGCCTCGTGGGCATCCTTGCCTCTTGCTTTGTGCTGGCCTGGAGGCTTTTCCTCTGCTGGCTGGGTGGATCCATGCCCGGTAGCTACCCTTCCCTCCTCCTTGGCATGACTGCCAGTGCTTTGCTCTCCATCCTTGTTTTGCAATTTCTCATTTGTTTTTTTCTGTAGTGAGGCTTTTTTGTTTGCTTTGCATTGTCTTTGTTTCCTATTTGTGGGTTCTTTGTCTTTCCTGCTCCTTTCTTTGCGTGACCTTGTTCCTCGCTGCAAGCATTTCTTTCCTGTTCAGTGTATGTTTCTTGGCTTTGCTTTGCTTTTTCTTGCTTTTTTTATTGATTTTGTTAGTTCTCTTCTTCCCTGTTCCTTTCTTTGCTTTCTTTTCCTTTTTCCCAAGTGTTTGACTTGCCTCTGAACCAAATGTTGAGCCCTTTGGACTTTACTGTATCCCATTTGTGAAGCTCCTTATCCTGATCCTTAGGAAGTAACGCTTAACGTTTGATCGTAACTAATAATGGTAGCTCTCTGCCCTCGTTCTGTATGGCTGATCTTTAACCCCGATAGAAAAATGTAACCCTCAGCTGTAACCCAGCATGTTAACTGTCTGCTCTTACGCCTGACGCTTCCTCCCAAGTTGAACTCATGTCA
>NW_011142217.1:2576-3005 GCF_000146605.3 Meleagris gallopavo
ATGCCAAGATTTTGGCCTCCTGCACACTCGGTGGTCATCTGTGCTTTGCCATGATCTTGTATTTTTTTTGTCATTTTCATGTTGCTGCAGAGGCTGCTGCTGCTGCATGGGTTGATGTTGGTTTCCTCGGTTTGTTTTCCATGTTGTTTTTCTGTGGTTTCTGCCTTGGTTTCCTGCTCCTTCTGCATTGCAATGCATTGTTTTTTTTCCAGGGTTGTTTTATTTTCCCTTTTGTTTCTATTCTTGGAACTGCTTTTTCCTTTCCTGAGCGTATTCCCCTCTGTTTGTGAGGATTTCAAGTGATTTTTGCTTTGCTCTCCTTGGCTTTTTTTCCATACTCGTTCTTTCCTTTTGCTGGATTTTCCTGGCTTTGGTTTGCTCTTTGGTTATTGTTAGTATGCTGGCCTTGCATTGCTGTTAAATTTTGGT
>NW_011142218.1:0-616 GCF_000146605.3 Meleagris gallopavo
GGAGAAAGTGGGCAGTCAGGGAGTGGGAGGCACCCGAAATCAAGGTGCGTTGTAACTGCTTACCCTGAGCCACTCGAACGCCGTGTCACTGTGATGCTCTGGATTGCTAACACTGGGCACTGCAGCGCTGCTCATACTCAAACTAAGGATGAGTGTAAACTGATTGAGCTCGTAAACTCTTTACAAGCCTGATGTATTGGTGTGCAAACACTTGCTCAAAGTCACAATGTCATCGTAGCGATTTGAACTGTTCCAGTGATGTCCTTAATGGCCGAGACAACTCTCAAGAAATTGTTAAAAGGCGTTAAAAAGGGCTTATTTTGAGAGATGCTTGAGCACTGAGAATGGCAGTGAGTGCCTCCAAGGCAGTCAGGAGGCTCAGAGTATGCAGCTGTTGATCTTTCAGCCTGTATGGGGCTGATGAGTTGATTGTCTGGCCATGTGAGCAACTGCATTTAGGAATTATGAGTGCTCTTTCTAGTAACAAATGAGACATTATCATCAACTGGAGACAAAAGAATATCTTTTGTTCCCGTTTCTGTTGGAGAAAACCAAACGTGACCGAGCATTTATAGGATGAATAACAAGAGATTGAGTCCTGATGACGCAAACTTGC
>NW_011142219.1:0-305 GCF_000146605.3 Meleagris gallopavo
TTGGCTCACAAGCATTTGAAGCATTTGAGGCCATTTGAAGCATCTCTTCAAGCACTTCAAGCACGTCTGCCCAGAACAGGAGGCCAGAATCAGGGTTAATTCTTTTTCAGGCAGCATGGGATTTCTACCTGCCTTGGTATGCAGCAAAGACACCTGGCTTTGGTTTTATATTTAATGCAGCCAGAAATGGCCTCCTCTCACTGAACCAGTCAAAATTATTAGAAGTACTTCATGTTGAAAAGGATTCCCAATCTTTCAAAGTCTCTGCTTAACAAGTGATACATAAAAATACAAAAACAAAACAT
>NW_011142220.1:0-403 GCF_000146605.3 Meleagris gallopavo
AGAACAGACAGCGTTGTCTTTTCTGCTCTTCCCTCTTCTGTGCTTCCCTTTTCTGCTCTTCTCTTCAGCTACACTTCAGCTCCTCTCCCTCAGTGTTAGCCACTCCTCTTCTGCTCTTCTGCTGTTCTTTCTCCCTTGTATCCTCCCTCACTCCTGCATCTGTACTCCTCTTCTGCTTTTTCTTTCTTACCCGTATCCTCTTTTTGCTCTTTTTTCTCCCCACATCCCGAGTGCCAGCATTACGGAGTCAAATATTTTTTGATACCAGTTATCACTGTCTTTATATCATGGACTCTTCGTCCAGCCTTTGATGTATCCTGGGGCGCTGCTGGAAGAGACATCATTAAATCTGAGATGTCAGCAGACCTGCTGGATGCTTTGCTTCGCCATGGGTGAGTGCTGT
>NW_011142221.1:0-755 GCF_000146605.3 Meleagris gallopavo
GTATTTGGACCTGGAAGCTGCTTCCTTCACTTGAGAGTGTGGGGGAGTATTGGTCCTTGGAATGGGGTAAGTGGTTTCTTTTTTTCTTTCAGGGCTGTGATCTTGTCTTTTTGGGGGATGGCAAGTGCACTGAAGGGCTGCTAGGTGTAAGAGCAGCATGTGAATCTGGAGACTGCTTCCTTTGGGGTGTGGGGTGAGCCCTTAGAATGGGGTGAGTGATTCCTGCTTTCTTTCAGAGCTGTGAGCTCTGCTTTTCTGGAGGATCTCAAGCTGGATGGCTGTCATTAATAGGGCTATGTGCTAATTGCAACCATGCGGTGTTTTTTAAGGGCATTGTGTGCATCCTTGTTGTGTTTTAAATTATGTTCTGCGTCTCTTCTGATTTCATTTTGCAGCCTGATGGAGTTGAAGGATTGCCTGGGCTCCTCCAGTCAGTGGTGTGAGATGTGTCCAGCAGGTAATGAACATCATGCACCCCATGTTGGTGCACTGCTTGTATGCAGGTAGGTTTGCGATGTGATCCGACTCCCCCATGCTGACCATCTACAGCTAGATCAAGTTGCTCAGAGTCTGAGCCAGGCTCACCTTGAAAGGCAACCTGTGCCACTGCATCAGCACCCTCACTGTACAAGACATTTTCCTTAGATTTCACCTCCATTTTCCCTTGTTCTTTCCTTTAGGTATTGAAAGGCTGTTACCAGGTTACCTTGGAGCCTTCACTTCTCCAGGAGGCTGAACAGCCCAGCTCTCCTTGC
>NW_011142222.1:0-432 GCF_000146605.3 Meleagris gallopavo
AATTGCTCTCTTGCTTGAAGGGGAGGAGCTGCTGTTGCAGTCTATTATTTGTTCCTCTGCTGACTAAGAGGAATCCGTGAACAGTGACTGGATTTTTCAGCAGTTTGGTAGCGAGGCAGTTTTGCTGTCAACAGAATTAAAGGTTAATTTCTCTATGTTTAAATCCATGTGGAATTAAATTCTTGAGAGGAAAAAGACTTTGTGATTTCTTCTTCATTTTTCCCTTTAGATTTTTGCGTTGTTCTGTGCATGTGTTGTGCAGTTTCGTAGAGCCTATGGAAGTTAACTTACATTCTGTAATAACAAGTCCTGTGTAGTTTCATAGTATTTGTGATGGCAATCATCCAGATAGTAGCTCATCACAAGGCGGAGAATCGGATTCAGGTTTTGTAATGACTGTTGCTATGTATTTTTCTGTTATTGTTATTGGCT
>NW_011142223.1:0-653 GCF_000146605.3 Meleagris gallopavo
ACCTCTGACATCAGTGCCGACATACTCTCTCTGCTCTGGTTGTGAAACACAGACAGTTCTGTTACACAGTCTTCATCAAGGTGTCCCAGCTGCAAGAACAAGACCTAGAGTGAAGAAACAGCTTTCAAGTCATCTCACAGAGCCAAATCTCACCACCACAGTCTTCTGATATGCAGCAATCAAGGCAATAGTTAGACACCATTTCAGATTCTCTATTTTAAGTAGCCAGTATCAGGGCTAAACACTGCAAGGAGTAAACAGAAAGAGTCTCCAAACTTCAGCAGCTGGTCCCTCTGTGGCAACAGGTTCTGAATTCAACTACAAAAGCCTGTCAGCAGATGAGATTTTCACTGGAGCAGAAATCACACTTCTCTCCCTTCTTAATCATTCAGTTGCATGGCATGCACAGCACCCTGTGCTGTATCATCAGCACAGCTGTTCTTCAGAGAAACAGTGGCACCCAGTGGCCAGCAGCAGCCATTGGCTGCAAATGCACAGCAGCTTCTCAGTACCTACAGCAAGAATCTCTCTCTCACACACTCCAATCCCCACCCCACCCCAACCCCGCTACCCCAACTCTCACACGGCCAAACAGTGAGAAGACAAGGAGACAAGCACAGTTCCAGAGAATCACAGAATGGCTTGAGTTGGAA
>NW_011142225.1:0-484 GCF_000146605.3 Meleagris gallopavo
AGACTTCCTCAAAATATAATAAATACTAATAATAAGTGAAATGGTGAGCAGTACATTCACGGAGATTAATAACGTGATCAGGTGAGCATTGAAAATCCGCATAAAGAATTCAAAGGAGAGGCTGGAAACCTGCTTAAAACTCCCCAACCCTGTAAAATTAGCAGCTCCCTCTGGAATGGTATGCCACATAATATGCAGATGCCACATAGTTATTTCCATCCATGTTTTCAATTGGCTATATATACCTATTGCTCCATAGAGCAAAGTGGTGAACTTAATTAAGGCCCAGTATGTTTTTAGCATTAAGAAAGAAGAGACAGTGGCATGCAGCCCCTTAAAAGGCAGTTTCAGTAGAGAAAGCTATTTTTTTCTCTTTTTTTTTCTTTACAGTAAACAAGATAGCAAGGCTCAAAGTTTACAAATATCCTAGAGTATTGGCCGTCCGCCTGGTACTTTTCAAGGTCACGCTTTCAGACAGTACTGG
>NW_011142226.1:0-746 GCF_000146605.3 Meleagris gallopavo
CCCTCCTCTCCTGGCTGCACGCTGGTGGCAGGTGGAGGCAGGAACAAAGGGCAGGAGCAAGGGCAGAGAACCTCTTGGCTTTTTCAATCTCCCTAAGAAAAAAGAAAAAACAAAAACAAAAATCTTTCACATATGCATGGGATCTGTTGAGTCCCAGCCTGAAGCACTGGTTGAGCACCTGCAGAAAGGAGCTGCTCAGCCCTGGGGAGCACAGGTGAAGGCAATTCAGCTGTGTGACGGAAGGGCTGGAGCCTGGCTGCACCTCTCTCAGAGCTCATGCAAGGGCTGACTGCAGCGTGGGGAAGGATCTCCTTCTGGAGGTCCCTCCTTGGTGATGTCTTTTTTCCTCTGCACCTGGAATCTTCTGATATGGGGGAGCAATCTTCTTCCCTTCCTTTATAGTACCTCTCTGCTGTGCCAGTCCTCCCACCATCACACCTCCGTTGTAACGCCTTTCCTAGTCACAGAATCACAGAATGGCCCGGGTTGGAAGGGACCTCAAGAATCATTTCTTGCAATACCAATTCTTAAAAGCAGTTTTACAATGGAGTATGAAATCTAATCCACTTACAGGATGGAGTTGCTCGAGAATACTAGAGTTTGCAGATTCAAAATCAAGCCTAGAATGCCAGACCTGAAGACTTTTCAGGAAATACGACAATGAAAGATAACATTAAATAAGTAAATAACCCAATACAGCCACATTATTTAAATTGGCCTTGAAAGCTATCAGTGTCTAATTACTG
>NW_011142227.1:0-664 GCF_000146605.3 Meleagris gallopavo
TAGCGATAGGACAAGGGGAAATGGTTTCAAGTGAGACAGGGAGGTTTAGGTGGTTATTAGGAGGCAGCTTTTCACGCGACAGGGTGGTGACGCACTGGAATGTGTGCTTGAGAGTCACTTCCAGGATGATCTGCTCCATGATCCGTGACCAGCACAGAGGTGAGACTGACATGCTGGTAGTTCCCCGCGTCACACTTGCTATCCTTCCTAAGAGGTGTGCTGTCACCTTTTTTCTCCTCACCAGGGACTTGACCTGACTGCCTCGACTTGTGAAATACCATGGAGAGTTGCTCGGTGACTGCAGCGGTGAATTCCCTCGGAACTCTGGGACTCATCTCGTCAGGACCCAAAGACTCCTGGATGTTTGGGTCCTCAGGTGGTCCAGAACCTGATCTCCCATGGCAGCGTGGGATGGGAAGGGGTGTGTGGGACTGAGGAAGCAATGGCAGTCCCCACCTCACCAAACCAAGCAAAGATGAGGGCTGTGCATAATGAGCAGTTCTCAGACAAGATGGAAGCCAAAATGTTGTTGGGTACCTGAGCCTTCTCTGGTGGTAAGCAACATGGTGCACAGAGTGCAGCCATGTGCTCCGAGCAAGGAGCACAGGTTTGTGCAAGAGGCCCGGATGCAGGGCAGTGCCTTCATGACTGTATTGTGTCCAAC
>NW_011142228.1:0-700 GCF_000146605.3 Meleagris gallopavo
AGAAACTGGTATTTCTGGAACGAATGTAATATTTCAGGGAGAAAGCTGGTATTTCTGGCTGAAATGTGATATTTCTGGGTAGAATATTGCAATTTCTGGGTGAAATGGCGTATTTTGGGGAAAACTCCACTTTCTCGGACAAATGACCTACTTTCGGAGGGAAACTGGTATTTCTGTGAGAAATGTGGTATTTCTGGCAGAAAACTGCAATTCCTGGCAGAAAATGTCCTATTTTGGGGGAGAATCCTGGTATTTCTGGTAGGAAACGTTGTGTTTTGGGTGAGAAAGCCGGTATTTCTGGGAGATATTGCCATATTGTTGGGGAGACAACTGGTATTTTTGGTGAGAAAATGTAATATTTCAGGAAGAAAGGTGCAATTCCTGGGAGAAAACGTCATGTTGGGGGAGAAAACTGCCATTTCTGAGAGAAAATGGCCTACTTGCGGGCGAAAACTGGTATTTCTGTTAGGAAACGCTGAGTTTTTGGTGAGAAAACTGGCATTTCTGGTACAAAACATCCTATTTCTGGGAGAAAGCTGGTATTTCTGGGAGAAAATGTCCTGTTTCTGGTTGAAAAATGGTATTTGTGGGAGGAAACTGCAGTTCCTGGCAGAAAACGGCATGTTTTTGGGAGAAAACTGGTATTTGTGGTGGAAAATGTCGTATTTTTGTGATAAAACTGTCACTTGTTGGAGAAAAT
>NW_011142229.1:0-923 GCF_000146605.3 Meleagris gallopavo
TTGGTAGGGGTTGGAAGGAACCTCTAGAGATCATTGAGACCAACCCCCTGCCAAAGCAGGTTCCCTACACCAGGTCGCACAGGTAGGCGTCCAGGCGAGACTTGAATATCTCCAGAGAAGGAGACTCCACAACCTCCCTGGGCAGCCTGTTCCAGTGCTCCGTCACCCTCACCATGAAGAAGTTCTTAACGCACATTCGTGCAAAACTTCCTATGCTGCAGCTTACGTCCGTTTCCCTCGTCCTGTCTCCACATACCACTGAAAAGAGACTGGCCTCACCGCTATGGCCGCCACACCTCAGATATTTATAAACCTGGATCAGGTCCCCTCTCAGTCTTCTTTTCTCAAGGCTAAACAGACCCAGTTCACTTAGCCTTTCTTCATAGGGGAGATGCTTCAGGCCCTTCACCATCTTTGTGGCCCTCTGCTGGACTCTTTCCAAGAGATCCCTGTCTTTTTTGTACTGGGGAGCCCAGAACTGGACACAGTACTCCAGATGAGGCCTTACCAGGGCAGAGTAGAGGGGGAGGATCACCTCCCTCGACCTGCTGGACACATTCTTCTTAATGCACCCCAGAATGCCATTGGCCTTTTTGGCCATGAGGGCACACTGCTGGCTCACGGCCAACCTGTCGTCCACCAGGACGCCCAGGTCCCTCTCTGCAGAGCTCCTCTCCAGCAGCTCATCCCCCAGCCTGTATTGGTGCATGCAATTATTCCTCCCTAGGTGTAAGACCTTACACTCACTTTTGTTGAACCTCATCCGGTTTCTTACTGCCCAGCCTGTCCAGCCTGTCCAGGTCTCGCTGAATGGCAGCACAGCCTTCAGGCGTGTCAGCCAATCCTCCCAACTTCGTATCATCAGCAAACTTGCTGAGGTGGCCACTATCCCCTCACTCAAGGTCATTGATGAAGATGTTGAA
>NW_011142230.1:0-670 GCF_000146605.3 Meleagris gallopavo
AAAGCAAGTGTCGAGTCTCGCACCTGGGAAGGAATAGCTGCAAGTATCAGTACAGGCTGGGACGTGAGCTGCTGGAGAGGAGCTGTGCAGAGAAGGACCTGGGTGTCCTGGTGGATGACAGGTTGGCCACGAGCCAGCAGAGTGCCCCGATGGCCAAGAAGACCAATGGGATCCTGGGGTGCATTAAAAGGAGTGCGGCCAGCAGAGCAAGGGAGGTGATCCTCCCCTTCTGCTCCGCCTTGGTCAGGCCTCACCTGGAGTACTGCATCCAGTTCTGGGCTCCCCGATACAAAAATGACAGGGATCTCCTGGAGAGAGTTGAGCAGAAGGCCATGAAGGTGATAAAGGGCCTGGAGCATCTCCCCAGTGTGGAAAGGCTGGGTGACCTGGGTCTGTTCAGCCTTAAGGAAAGAAGACTAAGAGGGGGTCTGATCAGTGTTTATAAATATCTTAAGTGTGGGACATGGCCAACCTCTTGTCAGCGGTCTGTGGGACCGAAGAAGGGGAAATGGCCATAAACTGGAGCATAGGAAGTTCCGCACCAAAATCTAAGGAACTTCTTCACATCGAGGATGAAGGAGCGCTGGTGCAGGCTGCCCAGGGGAGGCTGTGGATTCTCCTTCTCTGGAGATATACCACAGCCGCCTGTACGCCCACCTGTGCAGCCTGC
>NW_011142231.1:0-622 GCF_000146605.3 Meleagris gallopavo
GCCTCCACCATGGTGAGCACATAACGCTTACCATTACGAGATCGTGGCAAGGTGATATAATCAACCTGCCATGCCTCCCCATATTTGTACTTTTGCCATCGCCCTTCCTCCCAGAGAGGTTTCATTCTCTTGGCTTGTTTAATTGTGGCACACGTGTCACAGTCGTGAATGATTTGCGCAATAGCATCCATAGTTAAATCCACCCCTCGGTCTCTAGCCCACTTATATGTCGCATCTCTCCCTTGATGGCCTGAGGTCTCATGGGCCCATCGGGCTAGAAATAATTCACCCTTGTTCTGCCAGTCCAGATCTGTTTGGGCCACCTCAATTCTGGCAGCTCTGTCTACCTGATGGTTATTTTGCTCTCCTTTTTCAAAAACTTCCTTTGCTGTGTTGCCCCACACGATGATGTCATCAATATACTGTAAGTGCTCAGGAGCACCTCCCTGTTCCAGTGCAGCTTGGATCAACCCATGGCAAATGGTTGGGCTATGTTTCCACCCCTGGGGCAAACGATTCCAGGTATACTGAATGCCCCTCCAGGTGAAAGCAAACTGTGGCCTAGATTCTTTGGTACAAAGGAATGGAAGAAAAAGGCGTTAGCAATATCAATGGTGGCGTA
>NW_011142232.1:0-477 GCF_000146605.3 Meleagris gallopavo
TTTTCTATTTTACAAAAAGTACAAAGAATGTTCTCCAGAACTGTGTTTGCAGGACACAGATGCCTTCAGGCACAGGGGCACAGACACCTGGTGCCAGTGTTCATGCCCTGCAACCCACTCTCAGCTTCCACCTCAGCTCTACCCTGCTGCTCACAGGATCTCCCTCACCTTCCCGGTGCTTCCAGCTCTCCTGACTGTGGTTAAGGGTATCTTTTCAACAGGCAGTCTGTATGTATGTCCTTTCCACTGCTCTCCACATTTTCCTTTCCCTTCGCTCTTTATTCATTCATATACCTCCCAACTATTTGGCTGCTGTATGAGAGTTAGAAACTTGTCCCATCTCAAAAGTCTAATGAACTCTTCAGTCAACTTCTAAATTGTGTTTATCGGAGAATCAGACCATAGAATCATAGAACAGGCTCGGTTAGAAAAGGAGCCACAATGACCATCCAGTTCCAACCCCTGCTGTGTGCAGGT
>NW_011142233.1:0-885 GCF_000146605.3 Meleagris gallopavo
ATCTATTTGGATTTATTGTTCCTCAGTGTGATTTAAATAACAAAATTTAGCTGTTTCTGTTTGTTTGTTTGTTTGTTTGTTTGTTTTCAAGTTTGTTTGCAGAGGTTTTCTGAAAGTGCTACTTATGAGAGCATAGTTTTGAATCACAGAATCACAGAATGACCTGGGTTGAAAAGGGCCACAATGCTCTTTCAGTTCCAACCCCTCTGCTGTGTGCAAGGTCTCCAACCAGCAGACCAGGCTGCCCAGAGCCACATCCAGCCTGGCCTTGAATGCCTGCAGGGACGGGGCATCCACAGCCTCCTTGGGCAACCTGTTCCAGTGCCTCACCACCCTCTGGGTGAAAAACTTCCTCCTAATATCCAACCTGAACCTCCCTGGTCTCAGTTTGTGGAAAGTGAAAAGTGTTGTTTCTGCATTGATCACTGAAAAGGGGCAACTGATCTAAAGAATTAAGCTGTTACATATCTTTAGAATTAGCTGATGTGGAATGTAAGAATAGCATACACATATTAGTAGCATATCTTAGGAACATAGTTACCAGATTACCTAAGAAATACTTTCTCACGAAGCTGCAATAGAATTTAAGTGTTCTAAAGAATGTGGGTACGTGTTCTGAACTAGGAAACATACTGTGAAGTTGTTCCTTCGACCGGCAAGAGTGAAATATATTTAACAAACTTTTCAAGGAGTCAGGGCCTTGACACAAAGCAGAGCTGTCCCACTCTGTGGGAATGTGAGGATGCCACGTGCAGGCTCCAGGATACTCCCTCCATCCTCCTTTCGAGCTTCTCTCTGTGCAAGGACACATGGATGACCACAACAGTGACCCAGTGTAAAGGGACACAAGTGTCAAGGGGGGTAATTAAGGCAATTAAGAGGCTA
>NW_011142234.1:0-593 GCF_000146605.3 Meleagris gallopavo
ACGGGCGCCGGCCGGGTGGGCGTCACGTGGCCCGGGGAGCCGGCGGTACGGGGCCGAGGAAACGCGGGTCCTGGCGGGGCTGGGCGGTGGGTCACGTAGGGCCGGGAAGGGAATCCGAGGCGTCCTCCTGGAGCTGCGGGTGCCGGGACGCGTTCTGGGGGCCCCGTGGGGCCGGCAAGGGGGTGCTTTGCTATTGGAGACAAGCCGTTCCGTAAGGAGCGCTGGGTGATGCTGACTGACGCCATCCCTTGTGAGCGTGCTCTATAGAAAGCTGCCCTCTGTGGGAGCGAGGAAACGAACCGCGGTGATTCAATACTGCCGGGTTGTTACGGGGTTCCTGCAGTCTGGGATTCTAGTCTGAGGACTGCATGAGGACGCTACGAGGATAGCAGCTCCTGTGAGTGTAAGTTCTGTTATGTCAGATTCGGTGATTGGTTCCCAGTTCCAGATTCTTTGATTCTGTGATGATTCTGGGCTTCAAATGTGTGGTGGTGACTCTGATTCCTCACTAAGAGTACAGACCCCCAGACTTGTAGCTACGCAATACGATGCATTTCCACATCCACCCCTGTGCACAGTGTGTGGCATAGTTC
>NW_011142235.1:0-967 GCF_000146605.3 Meleagris gallopavo
AATAGGTGTTGTGTGCCTCCCGGCAGAGTAGGAGTTACCTGAGCTTTTGAGTACGTGCACCTCTTCCTCCCTTAGTGTAGATCTTTCAGCATATTGAAAAATGAGTGACAGTATTGCCAACATGAAAAGTGAAGATACATTATTGATCTTTAGAAAACATGGTGCTCGACCCTCTTTATCAGGTGTGGATTGGGCACGACAGAACTGGTATAACTTGCAGAGTGTCTCGGACCGAATTAGTGTTCTGCAAAGAATGCTCGTACCCGAGCTGGAAAAGGAAAGTCGTTTATTTGTGCCGTACTCGGGGCTGCTTTAAAAGCTGCCGTGGAGTTCCGAGATGAAAAGCATTCGGCAGAAACCCAAACTATACAAGCACTACAGGAATCGGTTAAAGTAACACAAGAACTGGTAAAAACTTTGCAAAATCAAATAGTGAACCTCGAGGAACAATTAGAAAGAGAGAAACGTAATTCAGCTTTGTTGCAGATGGCTTTTAAGGAACTGTTAACATGTAGGGATGCTAGCGATACTGTCACCCATGGTTTGTCTCAGGAAAAAATCTATCCTCTAGAAGGACTGAAAGAAATAAATGCAAGGCTAGACAAATTAGAGGCTTCTCCAGCCCAGATGCGCCCTTTGATAAAAACTGAATATACCTTCGATAACAGCGAGGATCTAGATCCCCAAATGAATGTTAAGGAAATTCCCTTCTCAGCCACTGAACTAGCAAAACTGAAAAAAGATTTTAGCCGCTCTCCAAAGGAATCAGAGACAGAGTATGTATGGAGGGTTAGTCTCACTGGTGGCGACCAGATTCGGTTAACAGAAAAGGAAGCAGAGGGTTATTGGGGACCAGGAGTATTTTTAACTACTGGCAACAATCGTGCTCCCTGGTCCTTAACACAGAGGGCTGCCTACTGGGCAGGTGGTCTCAACCCTTTAGAAAGGGGAGACCCCTCTTGCCATT
>NW_011142236.1:0-753 GCF_000146605.3 Meleagris gallopavo
TAGGAGGACAAGAGAATGTAATAGTGAAAACAGTGCAAGACCAGAGACAAGCAAGACACAGAACAAAGAGGATAGGCAGCCTTCTGGGCACCATGAAGCGCAATTCAGAGCTCTGGGGGAACCCTATTGTGCCGGGCTCTGGAATGGGTAAACGCTGGCGGGTGTGCATCGCCCTCACCTGCTGGGCAGACAATGACCAGTCAGCAAAGTGAGGTTCCGGGGCATGCCGGGAAATGCACATTCCACTTCCTTGCTGTTTCCACCGAGACCAACACATCTCTCCGTGCAGTTGTTACGGCACTTGGGAGCACCGCAGCTCTGCTGCCACCTGTTGGACACAATACAGTCATGAAGGCACTGCCCTGCATCCGTACCTCTTGCACAAACCTGTGCTCCTTGCTCGGAGCACAGGGCTGCACTCTGTGCACGATGTTGCTTACCACCAGAAAAGGCTCAGGTACCCAACAACATTTTTGCTTCCATCTCGTCTGATAACTGCTCATTATGCACAGCCCTCATCTTTGCTTTGGTGAGGTGGGGACTGCCATTGCTTCCTCAGTCCCACAGACCCCTTCCCATCCCACACTGCCATGGGAGATCAGATTCTGGACCACCTGAGGACCCAAACATCCAGGAGTCTTTGGGTCCTGACGAGATGAGTCCCAGAGTTCTGAGGGAATTCACCGCTGCAGTCACCAAGCCACTCTCCATGGTATTTCACAAGTCGAGGCAGTCAGGTCAAGTCCCTGCTGA
>NW_011142237.1:0-730 GCF_000146605.3 Meleagris gallopavo
CCCAGCCCACCATCACCCAAAGGCTCTGACGTGTGAAACCGTTCCACCAGCTCAGCACTGCCTCTCCTCCCGACCGCACGCCGTCCTCATCAAATCTAAGGTGCTGGGTGCCATGTTCCCACAAGTGCTCCCACCCCAGGGCATGGCAAGAGCACTGGCGGGTCCTCGGCCCTCTCCTTTTTTCCCCCCAGAGGAGACTGTCACCTCCCAGGCACCACCCAGCTCCGCTTTCCCAAACCAAAGCCATTAAAGCAGTCCCTAAACAGAGCTGACACCCCAGAGAGAGAGGAGGAGCTGGGCACGAGGCACAGAGGGCCCGCGGTCTCTGCATCTGCGAGGGGAGCAGAGCGGCCCTCTCGGCTGCTTTGGGACACGCCTGAGCACCCCTGCGTGTCACCGGGCAGCAGGTCCACAGCCAGTCTCCTCTGACCAGATCTCTCCTTCTCAATTCCAGAGCACTTTCCTGAACTGCCACGCCTCCCCAGCTGGATCCACGCCACCTTGCCGGTGGATAATGAGGAGGGAACAAGTGAGGACAAGGGGAAGGCAAGGTGAGACTGCAGGCTCAGGGTAGGGTCTGCACGGGGTGTTTCCCCAACCGGACAAGAGCCCATTCCCAACCCAGGCAGTCACCGTTCAGGGCACGTGAACGCAGCACGTGGAGGGGTGGCATGGGGCTGCCGGGAGCCCCCCGTTCACAGGGCTGGCCCCTCTCCAGCCCTCATGAAAG
>NW_011142238.1:0-587 GCF_000146605.3 Meleagris gallopavo
TCCAAACAGAACTTGATGGGTGGAGACAGTGGAGTTCAAAGGCTTGGAGAGGGGTGGGGGGATGCTGCTTCTCTTAAGTGCCTGTATACTAATGAGCGTAGCATGGGGAATAAACAGGAAGAGCTGGAGTTCTGCGTGCAGTCGTGAGGTCATGATCTCATTGCGATCACGGAGACGTGGTGGGACAGCTCGCATGACTGGAATGTTGTCATGGAGGGCTATGTGCTTTTTAGGAAAGATCGGCTGGCTAGACGGGGTGGTGGAGTTGCTCTTTATGTGAGAGAGCAGCTAGAATGTATTGAACTTCACGTTGGGGGAGAGTGATGTAGCAGTGGAGAGCTTATGGGTGAGAATCAAGGGGCAGGCTAGTAAGGGTGACACTGTTGTGGGTGTGTACTACAGGCCCCCTGATCAGGATGAGGAGGCTGATGAGGCCTTACAAAAGCAACTGGATGTAGCGTCACGTTCCCAGGCACTGGTGCTTATGGGGGACTTCAATTATCCAGATATTTACTGGACGACCAACATGGCCAGGCACGCACGGTCCAGACGGTTCTTGCAGTGCGTTGAAGACAACTTTCTGATGC
>NW_011142239.1:0-1212 GCF_000146605.3 Meleagris gallopavo
GTGTGAAAAGGGGTCCTTTGGGGAGAAAACGGGGTGTAGATGGGAGCAAATGTCCTGTTGAGGAGTGCCTAGCAGTATTTTTGAGAGAAAAGGGAAGGTACTTGTCAGAAAAGTGCTCTTTCTGGGAGAGAGTAGCATAGTTGGTTGGAAAATGCCACCCATTTGTGAGAAAGCTGCTTTGTTTCCGGGAGAAAATAGCATTCTCT
Organism: Meleagris gallopavo; assembly: GCF_000146605.3. Lineage (NCBI taxonomy): Eukaryota > Metazoa > Chordata > Aves > Galliformes > Phasianidae > Meleagris > Meleagris gallopavo. Next base: position 207 of record NW_011142239.1, read on the forward strand.
GGGGAGAAGATGTCCTCTTTTGGATGGAAAAGTAGTACTTGTGGGAGAAGCTGTCCAATGTTTGGGCCCAAGGTAGCATTACTGGGAGGTAATGTCATTGTATTGGAGAAGGGTGGTATTTCTTGGGGAGAATGTGTTCTTTTTGGAAGCCAACGGTGTACTTTGGGGGGAAAAAGCGGCCTTTCTGGGAGAAAGTGTCCTAGTTTGGGGAGAAAGTGTCATAGTGCGGAGTGTAGTGTAGCAGATTAGGGGAATTGGGAGGTATTCCTAAGAGAACTGTCATTTCTGGGTGAAAAGGTCTTATGTGGGGGGGAAAAGGTGAGGAATGTGTGAGAAAGCTGGGTGTTTCTGGGAGTAAATGCCATCTTTTGGGGGCTAGAAATGGTCTTTCTGGTGGGATGTGCCACATCTTTGTGAGGCAGTCGGTGTTTGTGAGGGCCAGTGGCATATATTCTGGATCGAAATGGTCTTTCCGCAGTAAAATGCCAAAAGTCTGGGAGTAAGTGTCATCATGAGGAATGTAATGGAGTGTAATTGGGAGGAACTGGGAGGCATTTCTCGGAGTCGTGGTCTTTGTGGGTGCATATGTCCCATTTAGGGAAGGAAAGGAGTATTTCTTAGCAGAACTGCCATAGCATTTAGGGAAAATGTCCTATCCTTTGGGAGACAAGTGGTATTTGTGGGAGAAGATGTCCTATTCTTGGTTGCAAGTGTCCAATTTGGTCTTGTCATCTAGTCTTTTTGGGAGAAAACGTGCGGTAGTTTGAAGAAAACAGGTATGCCTGGGAGAAAATACCATCTTTTTGGAAGCACAGGCCCAATTTCCAAGTGAAATGTGGTATTTCTGGGAGAAAATGACAAGTACGTGGGAGAAAAGTGGACAATTGTGGGAAAGACTGACTTCTCTTGGAGGGCAAGTGTGGTATTTTTGGTGTTGAAAAAGGGGGTCCTTTGGGGAGAAAACGGGGTGTAGATGGGAGCAAATGTCCTCTTTGAGGAGTGTCTA
>NW_011142240.1:0-601 GCF_000146605.3 Meleagris gallopavo
GGCCATTGAGAAGAGATGCAATATGGACATGGGGTCTGGATCAAGGATGCTATTGCACAAGCTACCCACGCACGCGCAACGCGCTGCAATTAAGCATGCTCAGGACGGGTAAAGCCTCTCCACTATGGAGGACGGTGGCTGAAATGTAAACACAGGGAGGCTGAGCTTCCCAACAAACCCCGCCAAGTCAAGTGTCACGTGCTTTCCTTTTGTTGGTAGATCTGCAGATTCATCAGTTTTCCTCCAGTTCTCCAGGACCTCGACTAAGGACATCCCCTTTCCTACACCAGATATATTTCCCATTTTTAGCGTGCTTTCAAGCCTGAATTGAGGAGTGGAAACTGAAGACTCGCTGGTTAGCACCTCCCATCCCCAAAGTCCCACTGAACTCACCCACTGCTGGCAGCCGGACGCTTTGAGGCAGGGGGGTCTGACGGCCATCACCTATAGGGTCCCACCTGGGTCTCCAGAAACCGTTGCAGCAGTCGCACTAGAAAAAAGTTGCATTAGAAAATACCCAGGCTCCTAAATCAATGCACCTGGATGATTCAGAAAACAAAGCTTCAAGGTGGGATCTCAAAGCTCCACCTGAGACAAACCC
>NW_011142241.1:0-500 GCF_000146605.3 Meleagris gallopavo
ACAAACACGGGGAACTGCACCACACTGCTTCTAAAGAGAGAAAGGAAGAAACGGTGCTGGGAACGGGCAGCCAAGGTTTGCAGACAGGTTCCAGGTTGTGCCAGAGATAGGATTATCAGAGTGCTGAGACATTACTTATCACTAAAGGAAACATTTGGGAGCATATTCACAGCATCTGCAAAAATTATAACTACTAGGCTCAGTTAGTTTTCCTCTGGCTGCACAGTGCTGGGATAATTCTGATGGAAACAATGTCTTCAGATACCGCAGTTAAATCCATCCAAAATTATTGCGCAGAGTCTTGGTTCTTGACCACCACTTCTTCCCCACCTTTCACTACTCCAAGCAGCTAGAACAAACTTCTAAGAAATCCAGGGCAGCAGAGACCTGGCAGACCATAACCAAGCACAGCTTGCAGGAGGGCAGTGCCCACTCCTTGCTACCACCCTGCTCCAGCAGGTTAAGGAGTCTGAGCTGCGCTGCCCTTTTGCAGTTGAGGA
>NW_011142243.1:0-547 GCF_000146605.3 Meleagris gallopavo
TTCAGAGTAGCGATCTTGGCACTTGTGTGGGAACAAAGACAGGGAATAGTGAAGAGTGCTAGGAGCAAGTCTTTAAGAATAACTCAAGGAAGCACTCTAGCGTTTGGTCCACGGAAATGGAAGAAACTGATTTTGACTGACCCATGAGTACCACTTGTTCTGCAAATTGAGAACATTAAGGCCAGTTTTTTGGAGTTCTTGTTGCTTTCCATCATTTTCTTCCAAACATCATCCAACTGCATTCTGAGAAAGCATACCCCAGAGTTGGCTTGGCATAATCAGAATGAGTTATTTCCAGAAGCTCAACATGCGCTGGGGAAATACTTTCCATTAAGAGATGCACTGAAATTGGGTGACAGACAGAGGTCTGACAGGGAGTATTCCAAACATAATGGAATTACACAGCAAAATCTTTCAGGTGAGAAAAGTTGACCGGCTTGAGAATCTGTGGACTTAGTTATTCATCGTCTACATCTTGGAGTACATGCAGAACCAGAAGAGTTTCATGAGCTCACGAGTGCCTTATACAAATCAGAGATGCTGTCAC
>NW_011142244.1:0-646 GCF_000146605.3 Meleagris gallopavo
GAAAGCCAACTGTATCCTGGGCTGCATCCAAAGATGCGCAGTCAGCAGGCGAAGGGAGGAGATTCCCATCCCTCTGCTCTGCGCTGGTCAGGCCTCACCTGCAGTGCTGCGTCCAGATGTGGAGTCCTCAGTGCAGGGAGACATGGAACTGTGCGAGTGCATCCAGAGTACAGCCACAAACACGAACCCAAGGATGGAACCCCTCTCCTGTAAGCAAGGAGAGCTGGGCTGTTCAGCCTCCTGGAGAAGTGAAGGCTCCAAGGGAACCTGGTAACAGCCTTTCAATACCTAAAGGAAAGAACAAGGGAAAATGGAGGTGAAATCTAAGGAAAATGTCTTGTATAGTGAGGGTGCTGAGGCAGCGGCACAGGTTGCCAGAGACATGGTGGATGTGCTGGCCCTTTCAAGGTGAGCCTGGCTCAGACTCTGAGCAACTTGATCTAGCTGTGGATGGTCAGCATGGGGGAGTCGGATCACATCGCAAACCTACCTGCATACAAGCAGCGCACCAACATGGGGTGCATGATGTTCATTACCTGCTGGACACATCTCACACCACTGACTGGAGGAGCCCAGGCAATCCTTCAACTCCATCAGGCTGCAAAATGAAATCAGAAGAGACGCAGAACATCATTTAAAACACAAC
>NW_011142245.1:0-541 GCF_000146605.3 Meleagris gallopavo
CTATGGCAGTTCTGCTAAGAAATACTCCTTTCCTTCCCTAAATGGGACATATGCACCCACAAAGACCACGACTCCGAGAAATTCCTCCCAGTTCCTCCCAATTACACTCCATTACATTCCTCATCATGACACTTACTCCCAGACTTTTGGCATTTTACTGCGGAAAGACCATTTCGATCCAGAATATATGCCATTGGCCCTCACAAACACCGATTGCCTCACAAAGATGTGGCACATCCCACCAGAAAGACCATTTCTAGCCCCCAAAAGATGGCATTTACTCCCAGAAACACCAGCTTTCTCACACATTCCTCACCTTTTCCCCCCCACATAAGACCTTTTCTCCCAGAAATGACAGTTCTCTTAGGATACCTCCCAATTCCCCCTAATCTACTACACCACACTCCGCACTATGACAGTTTCTCCCCAAACTAGGACACTTTCTCCCAAAACAGCCACTTCTTCCCCCCAAAGTACCACCGTTGGCTTCCAAAAAGAACACATTCTCCCCAAGAATACCACCCTTCTCCAATACAATGAC
>NW_011142246.1:0-414 GCF_000146605.3 Meleagris gallopavo
GGAAGCGGTCAACCCCGCGCCTCAAGACTTCCTACACCCGAAAGGATAGAAGGGTGGTTGTCATAGGCGACTCCCTGCTGCAAGGAATTGAAGGCCCTATATGCCGGCCCGACCCTACCCGCAGAGAGGTGTGCTGCCTCCCTGGGGCATGGGTCAGAGACATTGCTAGGAGACTTCCCAGACTGATCTGCCCTTCTGACTACTATCCACTATTGATAGTATAGGCTGGCAGTGAAGAAGTTGGTAAGATAAGCCTGAAGGCTATCAAAGATGACTTCAGGCGACTGGGGCGGGTAGGTTGAAGGAACAGGTGTGCAGGTGGGTTATTACATCTGTACCTTCAGTGGCAGGAAACGATAGTGGGTTGAGCCTAAAAACCCATCTCTTGAACAAGTGGCTTAGGAGTTGGTGCAA
>NW_011142247.1:0-819 GCF_000146605.3 Meleagris gallopavo
TCCCCACCCACCAGTACTCCCAGGCCTTATGGAGCAGGACTACGCTCAGTCCTTTCATCCCCTAGCATGTTTTGGTGGTGGGTGTTCCCTCATCCCAGCTACTGACCCTGCACTTGGATTTGTGCCCACTGCTCAGCCTGTTGAGGTCTCTCTGGATGGCATCCCGTCCCTCTGCTGTGTCACTGCACCCCACAGCTTGGTGTCCTTAGGGTGCACTCAACCCCACTGTTGATGTCCCTGATGAAGGGGAAACCCAGATGCTTGTACCAACTGGGCGTAGAAGCCCTTGGGAGCAGCCCTGCGGAGGACTCGGGGATCCTGGTGGACAAAGAGCTGGACATAAGCCAGTAGTGTGCACTTGCAGCCCAGAAGGCCAACTGTATCCTGGGCTGCATTCAAAGAGGAGCGACCAGCAGGGAGAGGGAGGTGATTGTCCCCCTCAACTCGGCTCTGGTGCGGCCCCATGTGCAGCACTGCGTCCAGGCCTGGGGCTCCAGCACGGGAATGATGTGGAGCTTTTGGAGCAGGTCCAGAGAAGGGCCACGAAGATGATCAGAGGGCTGGAGCACCTCTCTTAGAAAGAAATGTTGAGGGAACTGGGATTGTTTCTGTGGGAGAAGAGAAAGCTCTGGAGATAGCTCATGACAGCCTTCCAAGACTCGAAGGGAGCGCATAAGCAGGAGGGGGCAACGGCTGTTTAGGAGGGTGGATAGCGATAGGACAAGGGGAAATGGTTTTCAAGTGAGACAGGGGAGGTTTAGGTTGGTTATTAGGAGGCAGCTTTTCACGCACGAGGGTGGTGACGCACTGGAATGTGTG
>NW_011142248.1:0-592 GCF_000146605.3 Meleagris gallopavo
ACTCTTGTCCATCGGATGTAATTTTCGCCCAGTACACGCATTGCCAAGCGATCCATAAAGGTGGCATTTGTCCCGTGGTTCTTCTCTTGTCTTTGCTAAATTGTGCAAGCTCCCTGACCTGTTCCTTCTCTCTCCTCTGCCTGCTCCCTTGGTGCAGCTTTCGCTCGTGGAAGATCAGAGCAAAGTGACAAGGAACGGCTGCGGGTTCAAGGAACTTGTCTACCTCGTTCTGATCTCTTGCCAGGTACGTGCCACGCTTTGTCCCCCACATGCTTTAGCAGCCATTGTCGCACCGTGTTTAGTAACACAGCCTCATCCAGCTTTGATGGGACACCGGTCCCGTGTGGGTTTTTTTGCACTTGCCCTCCAGCTCAGCCCTCGGAAGGATGCTGTCTGTGGTGCTGTGACCAGCCAGCCTTAGGGAAACCAGTCCCTTAGGCAAAGAGTCCTAGCCCCAGCTTGTGCAGAGCTGCACGACGTGATCCAGGGCCACAAGCAAGCGTGCTTCGGCTGTGAGTGTGCCCGACAGCAGTAGGGAGCACAGCAGAGATGCAAGCAGAGGAAATCCACGTGCAGGGCTGGCGGCGGGTGC
>NW_011142249.1:0-398 GCF_000146605.3 Meleagris gallopavo
GGAAAACAAGAGAGGCAAGTGTTCAGCACCAACCAGCATGCCGTGCTGCAATTCACAAAGCAAACCTCAATTCATGCTGGTTGTTGTTACTGCTACTGTCACTGAAGACGAAGTAGATGCAACTTGACTCAGTGCCACGCTGCAGCACCAAGCCCCAGCACAGCACAGCCGCAGCCATCAGCTGCACCAAGCGTGCCGCCGTGCCCAGGAACTGACCCAATAAATTCACCCCGTGGAGCCTTCAACCGCTTCAGCACACACAGGCATCGTGTTGCTAGCGGGAGACAAAGCCTGGAATGGCACCGTTGCCCTCTGAAGTGCAGCAGGGCTGAGCTCAGCAGGCTGGAGGCAGCACTGACCTGTAGTGAGGAGCGGGCAGCTGCTGGATGACGTCCTGC
>NW_011142250.1:0-953 GCF_000146605.3 Meleagris gallopavo
CAGAGGGTAGACAAGGTAGTTCTCCAGAAGTCTCTCAACACTGTGGTTGTGTGAACAGAGAAAATACAAGTGTGTTCTTTTCAGTTCCAGCTTGTTGTGCCTGCTGGGATGGGCGTCGCGTGCAGCGAGATCAGCCGTGAGCCTGACGTGGCACAGATGGAGGTAGAGTATGAAGCTCTGATTGCTCTTTGTTCCCTGACTTGAGCCTGCAGAGTGAGCTGCAGATGAGCTCTCCTGCTTTTCAGGAGAGAGAGAATCCTTGTGACTCTATTGGTGTCACTGAAAAGCTGCCCTCAAAGCTTTCTTTCCTGGCTACGGGCATCTAGATGGCCGTGAAAGTCATAGTGGCAACAGAATCAGATCTGGCGTAACAAACATGCAGGAGCATTGTCCCTATCCTGCCTGGATTTTGTCTCCCAAAGAGACAGTGCTGTTCTGATCTTCACCAAGTTAAAGGAAGGTGGCACTGCTAGTGAGCCAAGGACTGGGTCGGTGGACCAGCTCCTGTGTCCAGTCCACGGCTGAGGTGTCCAGGCAATGGGTTACAGGAAGTGAGCAGACTCTTATGCTCCTCTTTGGCAAGACTGTAGTGCAAGTCTGCAAGTTTATAAAACTGCTGGAGCCGTCTCGGTTGTGGTGTTTGTCCTCTGCTGACTTTTCCCTTGAAATAGCTGCAGAAACAGCAAACATAGTCTGCTCCTGTTTGGCTTCACTGTTGGTTGAGCTGCTCAAGAGAGCCTGCTTTGTGCTTGCAGTGGCACTGTTTGCACCTTGTGAACTGCAGCCGTAGCTTTGGTTCCCTCTGAACGGTCTTACTGGCATCTTAAACATCGACCTTCCTGGACCAAGAGCGCAGGAAAGGATGGGGCAGAATGGGCAAGGCCACCTGTCTGGGTCAGTGCCATTGCTGATCAGTCTGGGTAGAGAGAGATGCATCTTGGCATTGCCTTGGC
>NW_011142250.1:2626-3116 GCF_000146605.3 Meleagris gallopavo
ATGGGACGTGACGGGAGCACAGGCTGAAGCAGGACTTGACTCAGGAGCTCCACTAAGCGCTGGCACGTGTTCTTTAGTCCCCCAGGTCCTCCAGAGCTGCGCCGAGTTCATTGAGCAGCATGGCGTGGTGCAGGGGATATACCGCCTGTCCGGCGTCGCGTCCAACGTCCAGCGCCTCCGGTAAGAGTGCTGCGACTGACACAGCTGGACTGCAGGTGGGCTGGCTTTTACTTGCTTTCCTCTTTCTCAACCATTTTTGTGTCCTCCTCTCCAGCCGTGAATTTGAGACTGAGCAGATTCCTGAGCTGACCGTCCGTGACATTCACAGCGTGAGCTCCCTCTGCAAGATGTACTTCAGGGAGCTCCCGAACCCTCTGCTCACCCACCAGCTGTACGACAAGTTCTCGGTAAGCACAAGGCAACGTCTTCCCTTGACCTCTTCCCTGGGCCTCTTGGGAGATGGCTGCAGCAGTGCCCCAGCTCTCAGGCC
>NW_011142251.1:0-745 GCF_000146605.3 Meleagris gallopavo
CTGATGCAGTCAGGACATCCCTATGAGCCTGGCCTGCAGGACACAGGGCCTCTGTAAACCTGTTTTCAGGCAGAGTGGCAGCTGGAGGCGGGTACGAGATCCCACGGGACGTTGTAGATAGCAGAACATACTTAAGCAACTGAATTGTGCCTCTAGACTGAGCCGTCCTCCATCGTTGCAGCAGGGCACTACTGGGCTGTGAGAAGCGGCGGTGGCTGAGCACAAGCAGCGTGATCCGCCCGGTCTGCAGGAGCAGCTCCTGGCTGAGCCAGGCAGCCCTGTCTTTGACTCCAGACGCCTTTTGAGTTAAGCTTAAGGGCTTGACTTGAGAAAGCGATCTTGGGCCTGGGCCTCACATCCCTGTCGTTCTGCCTATGATTGCAGTTTGTTTCTTCTGGCATCGGCTCTGCAGGTTGCATCGGAACTAGTTCCCATGCCTGGGCTGGGCAAGAGCTCAAACAATCAAGCGAACATAAAAAAACCAGCAAAGCGGCCTTCTGTGATAATCGTTGAGGGTGAGCACAGGAAGCTTGAGATGGCGTTTCAGATAAGGAGCGATTTCACCTAAGATTGCTCTCTGTCTCAGCCTTCCTTGCCTTGGGTTATGATGGAGTGTGGTCCCTGGTTTATTTTTCCTTTCAGTGTGCTGTTAGTAGACAGAAATGAGAGCGTGGCAGAAACAGCTGAGAATCCAGCACACGGCAACGTGCTCGTGGCGGCCAAATGACTGGAGCTCCAGGGTAGG
>NW_011142252.1:0-389 GCF_000146605.3 Meleagris gallopavo
ACTGCCAGGCAGTAAGAGACCGCCCACCCGAAGGGCCAGATCCCATGGCTTCTGTAATGTATAGGGATAGGTGCCTGGAATTGGAGCATTAACACTTAAACTCCCAGTACACTACATGATGTTTTGATGCGGAATACTGAGAACCAAAACAAAACAAAAAATATAAAACCATGACAGGCGTATAATTCACAAGCCTGAGCAGACCAGGATTTATCTAACGCCCCTGATTCGGCTACTGATAATGTTTTTCCCATCAACTATTGCATATCCTGACCTACGCTTCCCATCTACCACCCTAGAGGACCCGTCTGCATATAATTTTCCTCCTTCCTGTAACTCTTCTTCCTCCAGGTCTTCCCGAATTTGGGATTGATGTTCTATACATTGTA
>NW_011142253.1:0-565 GCF_000146605.3 Meleagris gallopavo
TGCGAAACGAGAACGCGGCGCCGCCGCCACGAACCACCCACGAGCTCCGGGTCCCGCCTTCCGACGTCGCTCGCTAGCGCCGGGACCTCGCCGGGGACGCCCCCGGCCCTTCTGCCTCCGAGTGCCGGCACGCCGGCACGCCGGCCCGTGCCCTCGCTCATTCTCTCTCGCCTTCGTCTCGGAAGGAGAACAGAAAAAAAAAAAAAAAGGAGGAAGGGGCGCGCTCCCTCTCTCTCGCCTGCATCCGCTACGCCCCAGCGGCGCGGTAGCCGGCTTCCTCCCGCTCGGCTCATCTCTCTCGCCTTCTAGGGTTCGCCCTGGCGGCGCGGGAGCCGGCTTCCCTTACGCGCGTTCTCGCTCGCCTTGCCCGGCTTTTTTTCGCTGCTCGCCCGAGAGACCGCCTTAGGATACCACCGAGCGGCGGGACGGGGCGCGAAGGACAAACCGAGGCGACCGGATCCCAGGAAAGAACCGCCGCCCGAGAAAGCCGCCGCCGCCGCCGCCGCCGATCCCCTCTCTGTTCGGCCGGCCGGTCAACCCAGCTCGCGAGCGCCCGCTCACCACC
>NW_011142254.1:0-664 GCF_000146605.3 Meleagris gallopavo
AGTCTCCAGATTCACATGCTGCTCTTACACCTAGCAGCCCTTCAGTGCACTTGCCATCCCCCAAAAAGACAAGATCACAGCCCTGAAAGAAAAAAAGAAACCACTTACCCCATTCCAAGGATCAATACTCCCCCACGCTCTCAAGTGAAGGAAGCAGCTTCCAGGTCCAAATACCTACCAGCCCTTAAGTACGCTCAGGGTTCCCTGCTAAAAAACAGAGAGAGCAGCTCCACAATGGAGGAGAAAAAAAAGAAAAAAATCACTCACTCCATCACCAAAGAACAAGGCATACTCCAAAGGAAGCACTCCCCAGGTTCACATGCTGCCCCTACTCTTCCCAGCCCTTAAATGGGATCAGGGAGGGGTGGAGTCTGGCTCTGCCCCACTCCACAGCCAAACTGCCCCCAGCTGTGCTCGCAGGGCTGCACCCCGCCCCAGGTGCGGGTTCCACAAAAACAGGAGGGCAACGGAATGCCCAGGCAAAGGCAAGGGCCAAGAGAACATGGAAGGAAATGCCAAGGATGACGGCCCAGACAATACGGCAGGGAACGCCAAAACTGAATGCCGACATGAATGTGGCAACACAAAGCCAAGGGTAATGGCCAAGAGAATGGGGCAAGGACACAAAAATCGGAGGACAAGAGAATGTAATAGTGAAAACAGT
>NW_011142255.1:0-504 GCF_000146605.3 Meleagris gallopavo
CCACACAAGCAAAGACATCTGACCCTTGCCTCCAATTGTGTACCTGAAGCATTGCACTCAATGGCGTGGGTGGCACAAATCACTCAGGAGATGACAACAACCTGGGGGCTCTGGTGTCCCGCAGACCTTGCAGATGCTGCTTTAACAACCTGAAGTCTAAGTTAGGAATTAAAACCAGTTCACTTACTGTGAATGCTGATTAGTGGCTTTTACAAAAAGACAGAATATGTAACCTTTTCTACTTAATTTTCAAACCAATGAATCTTGAACCCATTCACCATTGAGATATTTAAGAATCATTTCACTTCAGCTTCATTTCTGTATTCTTGTCTACTGCTAAAGATAAAAACAGTAACCTTAAGCCTGGCAGAAACACTATTTCTGACCTCTGAGACCATGAGTATTTTCTCTGATGTCTCTATTACGTGAGATGACTGACAAACATCTTGATGACTTCAGTTCTTCACGGCATCCATTCCTGTTTTAACACGAGGCGACTCATCC
>NW_011142256.1:0-662 GCF_000146605.3 Meleagris gallopavo
CAGATTCTTTGATTCTGTGATGATTCTGGGCTTCAAATGTGTGGTGGTGACTCTGATTCCTCACTAAGAGTACAGACCCCCCAGACTTGTAGCTACGCAATACGATGCATTTCCACATCCACCCCTGTGCACAGTGTGTGGCATAGTTCTGAGTGCCTGACAAACCCAAGCAAAATCAATTTCTGTAGCTTATTTTTAAATATATATATATATTTGCTTTAGTTTCTGCTCCCTGTTCCATTTATTTACGTTCTCCCTTGCTTCATATGTAACTTCCAACCTTGGCATTTTGCAATAATACCTTTTCCCCCTCTCATCCTTCGATGGCTCCTGATGGTCCCTTGTTTCTCAGTTATAATGGGCTCTCAGTGTCATGAGCCCGTTCGCGTAAGAATTTGGGAGTGGCGTTCACTCCATGAATCTTATCACAGTTAGTGTCCCTAGTTGCTATCATGCAGACTCCACCAACCTCCAACAGATAGATACAGCTACAATATACACTCCTAAGGGGGAGGCAGGAATGCATTTTTTGATGAGCATAGATATGCTGTAGTAGATGTAACAGTGACTTAACAAGACTGGACATGGCTGGATGCACTTGGTTGTTTTCCACCTAGAGGACAGGTTACACACACCTACAGCACACAGCTCTCCTGCTGTGT
>NW_011142257.1:0-708 GCF_000146605.3 Meleagris gallopavo
ACGACACCTCCGCCAATTCTGGACACCCTTCTGGACCCAATCCAAGCACCCCCCTGGACCCACCTGTGCACCATCTGGATGCCCCAAACTCCTCCACAACATCTCCACATTCTTCCGTGTGACTCCAGGCCTGGATAGGGGGCTCGTGGGGAATCTGTGCAGGGAAAGGTGTGAGCGGGGCTTCTGCCACGTAAAAAGAGGGGCTGGAGGCAGACAGAGCTTGCAAGGGGGAAACCAAGTGGCTGCAGGGGGCTTCTGTGGCGTGGAAAGGGGCTCCGAGGATAGAGAGAGGGGGTTGTGAGGGGGAAAAGAGCAGAACGAGGCTTCTGTGAGCGAAAAAGGGGCCTGGGGATGGACGGGTACATCGTGGAGGGGAACTCGAGGGCTGGAAAGGGGGCTTTTGTAGGGCGGAACGGGAGGTCTGGGAGTGGACAGGGGGGTTGTGTGGGGAAAACAGGGGTGAGTTGGGTCTCTACTGGGAGGAAAGGGGCTCTAGGAGTGGAGAGGAGGTGGCAGGGGAAATCCAGAGGGTTCTGGGGGGCTTCTATGGGGCGGAAGGGGAGTCTGGGGGAGACCATAGGGGAGTGATGGGGGGGAGAAGAGGAGGAGTGGGATGGACGTCTGTGCAGTCGAAAAAGAGTCTGGGGGAAACTTAGTAGGTTGTGGGGGGAAAGGGTGAACAGAGTCTCTCGAGGCAGGAAGAGCATC
>NW_011142258.1:0-1059 GCF_000146605.3 Meleagris gallopavo
CCCTGGCTCCTTGTCCTTAATCCCCTACCTAGAGCTGCCCTCACCTTGGGGCCCTTGCCCTCTGCTTGCCGGTAGGCCTCCAGCAGCCGCTGCTGCTCGGCCTCGTAGGCGTGGTAGCCACCGGGCTGTGCGTAGGCCCCACGGGCCAGGCTGATATCCAGTGCCCATGCCAGCTCAGCCAGCAGCGCCTTGCAGCACCGCCGTGATGCTGTATCATTCTCCTCCTGCAGGCGGCTGTATACTCTGTGCTGATCTGTTCCTGAAGGTCAGGGTGGGCCAGGGTCATGGTGTTGATGGGGAGAGTGTCACAGGGACAGGGTTGTGGGGATGGGGAGGGTGCTGGTGGGACCACAGGTACAGAGGCAGTGTGGGGGGAAGTGAGGATAAGGTCATGGGGATGGAGAGCATTTTGGGATTGGGGGACAAGGTCATGAAGAGAAGGGCAGCCTTATAGGGCTGGGGACTGGGCAGTGTGGACAGGTTAGTGGAGATAGGGTGCCAGGGAATGGGAAGTGCTGTGACAATGGTGACAAAGTCATGGGAACAGGGACAGCCTTGTAGGGATAGGAGCAAGGCTGTGAGGACAGGGACAGTGCTGTGGCAGGCAAGGGGGGGATGGCCATGCACCATGAGGCACCGCTGGTGCTCCTGGTCACGATCCCGGTAGTTGCGACACTGGACGACAACGAGTGCCTCACGTAGGTGCTCCCCATGCGAGGCCGAGAGCTGTGCAGGCTCCTCCAAAAAGGTGATTGCTCCAGTTGCTGCAGGGCACGGCAGAAACTCTAAGGATGCTGATCGTGAGTCAAGGAAGAAGAACGATAGAGTTAACAAATTGAAGGGCCCTGTCCCCAGCCAGGAGGGGAAGGGGCAATAGAATATATTGGACTGAGTGGATTCGGTAGCGTGGCACATCAGAACCACAGAAATATGAGGCGCTGGTGGACACTGGCGTGCAGTGCACTCTAATGCCCTCGAGTCACGAAGGAACAGAATCAATTCATATTTCTGGGGTGACTGGAGGTTCCCAAAAATGTACTGTGTTGGAGGCTGAAATAA
>NW_011142259.1:0-640 GCF_000146605.3 Meleagris gallopavo
GATATTGGGTGTCACTGTCACCAGGTGTCACCGTCACTCAAGTGTCACCGTCACGCAGGGTCCAACCCACAGACCACATTGTTCCCACGGGGCGGGGTGCCACCCCTTACTTTTGTAATGAAGGTTTATTTTTTGATAAGGAGGGATTGGATGATGCCCCCCCACAGCCCCCTGCAAATAATAAAGGCAGAGGAGCAGCTGTGGGCTCCACGTCTCACAGTGGAGGGGAACTTTGAGGACAGAGGTCACTGCACTTCTCTTTAAATGTATGACACGTGAGGCACTTACTAGAATATGCAATTAACCCTGAGTTCCTAAAATCAGGATGTATTTCTCTCCTCGGAACACAGTTCCAAATGAACTGTTAGTATAATTTCAGAAATGTCCTTAGGATATTTTATGTACATCTATAACACTAACAGGTGATCTTAGTGCAGGTAGAGTTCCATATAAAAACCCGGGCTTCGTTATCAGTGCTGGATTTCATCTTGGTAAGGACGCTTTGAACAGGTGAAATGTAGACAGGCATCAACTCCCAGGTCACCTCGTTCAGTGCATCCTTACGTGGCATTTTGACTCGCGGCCCGCGTCTGCCATCCCACGAGCTGAGCCCTGCCCCGTCTCCGAGCGAGGAGATCAC
>NW_011142260.1:0-378 GCF_000146605.3 Meleagris gallopavo
AGGGTCATCCCTTTGCCTGGGATTCCTTTCCAGGTTTTGTCTTAGCGCTACTAATACATTAAAATAGCTATTTCCATAGATTCCAGCATTGGTAACATTAAATCCTGTTAATTCACATTCAATCTATTATTAAAAATAAAAATTAAAAATAAAAAAAAACACACAACAACCATTACTACTGTTGCTATTTGCAACACAACAAGTTACAAAGCAATACCAAACAATAAGAAACACACAATCCCAATCATTATGAGTTCATGGTCATTTCAAACATGGTTTCGGACTTTCTCATTGTTTCACATCTTTTCTTTCCTTTTTATTTATTTATTTATTTATTTTTTTTCTGGAGTTAAAGCTATTTTTACAATACCAATAACT
>NW_011142261.1:0-704 GCF_000146605.3 Meleagris gallopavo
ATGACTCGGGCACCTCTGGAAGGAGCGAAGACATCTCCGTGTCTAATAACATGCACACCTTACCGAGGAACAGGACACGTTCAACGCGGAAAATTGGGCAGCCCAAAACGCCTATGATGGTGGAGAATATGATAGTGGAGGCGCCAATCCTAGAAAGAAGAAGAAAGCTTCACATACAGAACTGAACAACGTTGCTTAGAAACACAAACTCTTGGTACTAGAAATTCCATGACATGGACAGCACTCTGCAAAAGCCTGTTGGAGCCTACCTCTTCTTTGGCATCACACGTGGTCAGAAGAGTGCATTTGGATCCGGGAAACTCCAACCAAGCGCCAACGGGCAACATAGGAAAAAAAAAAGAAAGAAAACAAGATCAAAGGGTAGAAAATGCTGTTGAACCAAGCAGAAAACTAGTTAACATTGGGACATGGCTCTGACATTCCATCAGCACTGGGGAGACCTGAAGATGGGGAAAGAAAAAACACCCAGTAAAAGCAACGTGAGCACAAGGGACTACATCCGGTAGTTATGTCACTTACCCCGCTCCAGGGATCAGGGCACAGGTAACGCAGCAACTCAAGGGGGGGGCACAAGGCCAACAGCATCTGGCAGAGGACTCGGCCAATGTAGAAGGAATGAAGATATCTTCATGTCCAATAAGGTCCATGCCTTTCCGAAGAACAGAACACGTTGAGTGTAGGAA
>NW_011142262.1:0-887 GCF_000146605.3 Meleagris gallopavo
ATAATGCAACGGGGGCAGGCCTCATCGAACGTTATATAACGTAATCATGGTCTTCTTAAGGCTGCCCTGAAGACAGACTCCCAGTCTCTGCAGGGGTGACAAAGAGACTGTAGGAAACCTTGCGAGACCTGAATGAAAGACCCCGAGATGGTAGACCCAGTGCCCTGAGAATGTTGCAGACGACGTGGGCTACCCCGCTTAGGATCCAATGACGGGCACTGATCATCAGGTAAGACCCCTGATTGGTAAAGAAAATAATCTTCTGCTCCCTGCCCCTGAGAAGTTAGAGCCTGGCACCCACAGAATAAAATGGCCATGGAAGGTGCAGGTAGGACCCAAGGTGGTGTGGCCTACTTGCACCTTGGGGGAGATTGTTGGAGGTGGAGGCTCAGGAGTCCCTCCAGTAATAGGTACGTACGTGGCCTACTGGCGCGGTGGTCAACACTCCGATTTTCATTGCTAAAGGGACTCCCATCATGTCCCTATGGCAGATCAGGACACCTCCTTTGCTGCCTGATATTATGATGCAGCCGCAACCATCCGGCCGGAGAATGTGGTACAGGCGGCCAGGACGTGCCCCTGTACAAGCGGAACTGTTGACCCAGGATAGAAACACGGCCTGTATTTTGCCCTGGAGGGCAGACCTTCCCCTCTTGGTACCTCTGAAACATCTGTATTTCTCCCCGTGAGTCTTTGAGCCTTCAGGATCCCCGGAAGGAATGAAATGTCATCAAAACGTTCCAGTGTTACTGTCAGATCATGTGTAACACCCGGCGATGGTCTGCATGGGACTGACGGAACATTGGACGGATCTGCACCTCATGACCGTATGCCTCCGGTAACATCATCGAGCGCTGGCCCATAGAAGGATGTCAACTTTCACCCAT
>NW_011142263.1:0-450 GCF_000146605.3 Meleagris gallopavo
CAATAGGGTTCCCCCAGAGCTCTGAATTGCGCTTCATGGTGCCCAGAAGGCTGCCTATCCTCTTTGTTCTGTGTCTTGCTTGTCTCTGGTCTTGCACTGTTTTCACTATTACATTCTCTTGTCCTCCTCTTTTTGTGTTCCTTGCCCCATTCTCTTGGCCTAAAGACCCCTTGGCTTTGTGTTGCCACATTCATGTCGGCATTCAGTTTTGGCGTTCCCTGCCGTATTGTCTGGGCCGTCATCCTTGGCATTTCCTTCCATGTTCTCTTGGCCCTTGCCTTTGCCTGGGCATTCCCTTGCCCTCCTGTTTTGTGGAACCCGCACCTGGGGCGGGGTGCAGCCCTGCGAGCACAGCTGGGGGCAGTTTGGCTGTGGAGTGGGGCAGAGCCAGGCTCCACCCTCCCTGATCCCATGTAAGGGCTGGGAAGAGTAGGGGCAGCATCTGAACCT
>NW_011142264.1:0-787 GCF_000146605.3 Meleagris gallopavo
GATGCAATATGGACATGGGGTCTGGATCAAGGATGCTATTGCACAAGTTACCCACGCACACGCAACGCGCTGCAATTAAGCACGCCGAGCGGGTAAAGCCTCTCCAGTATGGAGGACGGTGGCTGAAATGTAAACACAGGGAGGCTGAGCTTCCCACAAACCCGCCAAGTCAAGTGTCACGTGCTTTCCTTTTTGTTGGTAGATCTGCAGTTTCATCAGTTTTCCTCCAGTTCTCCAGGACCTTGACTAAGGACATCCCCTTTCCTACACCAGATATATTTCCCATTTTTAGCGTGCTTCCAAGCCTGAACTGAGGAGTGGAAACTGAAGACTCGCTGGTTAGCACCTCCCATCCCCACAGTCCCACTGAACTCACCCACTGCTGGCAGCCGGACGCTTTGAGGCAGGGGGGTCTGACGGCCATCACCTATAGGGTCCCACCTGGGTCTCCAGAAACCGTTGCAGCAGTCGCACTAGAAAAAAGTTGCATTAGAAAATACCCAGGCTCCTAAATCAATGCACCTGGATGATTCAGAAAACAAAGCTTCAAGGTGGGATCTCAAAGCTCCACCTGAGACAAACCCCTTTGAAATCCAACCTACAATACCATAAAAATACAACACCAGGACGAAAACCGTTCACAAAGAGACTGGTTAATGGCAGCACGCCGCGTTACTTGGCCTGACAAGGTCGCTATCCCATTGCAAACGGGTTATGATCCTCCGTGGAGGACCTTCACACCCATACTGGCCAATTAGGCACGAGGGAGGCGACGTACGAAGAAGCG
>NW_011142265.1:0-583 GCF_000146605.3 Meleagris gallopavo
AATTAACTCACTCCATCACCAAGAACAAGGCATACTCCGAAAGGAAGCACTCCCCAGGTTCAGATGCTGCCCCTACTCTTCCCAGCCCTTACATGGGGATCAGGGGAGGGGTGGAGCCTGGCTCTGCCCCACTCCACAGCCAAACTGCCCCCAGCTGTGCTCGCAGGGCTCCACCCCGCCCAGGTGTTGCCACAAAAACAGGAGGCAAGGATGCCCAGGCAAAGGCAAGGGCCAAGAGAACATGGAAGGAAATGCCAAGGATGACGGCCCAGACAATACGGCAGGGAACGCCAAAACTGAATGCCGACATGAATGTGGCAACAGAAAGCCAAGGGTCATTAGGCCAAGAGAATGGGCAAGGACACAAAAAGAGGAGGACAAGAGAATGTAATAGTGAAAACAGTTCAACACCAGAGACAAGCAAGACACAGAACAAAGACGATAGGCAGCCTTCTGGGCACCATGAAGCGCAATTCAGAGCTCTGGGGAACCCTATTGTGCCGGGCTCTGGAATGGGTAAACGCTGGCGGTGTGCATCGCCCTTACCTGCTGGGCAGACAATTGACCAGTCAGCAAAGTGAGG
>NW_011142266.1:0-800 GCF_000146605.3 Meleagris gallopavo
CCAAGGAGTAAAGCACCGGGCTGGTTTACAGCCTGGTTGGGCAGCTCAGCTCCTCGCAGTGGGCATTCATCTCCGAGTACACTTTGCTATTGATCCCATTCCCGTTCTATAAACAGTTGGGGAATAGAACAAAAAAACAACCGCAGGAATTCTCACAAGCATAGTGAATGTGGAAATAACCACCTCCTGGGGCCACCAGAAATGGCATCAGTACGATGCAGGATGTGGCAAAGACATGCGAGTAAACCTGATGGGGCTAACAGAAAAAGGGCCTCAGAGCTGGGCACTGCTGCAGCCATGTCCCAAGAGGCCCAGGGAAGAGGTAAAGGAAAGACGTTGCCTTGTGCTTACCGAGAACTTGTCGTAGAGCTGGTGGGTGAGCAGAGGGTTCGGGAGCTCCCTGAAGTACATTTTGCAGAGGGAGCTCACGCTGTGAGTCAGCTCAGGAACCTGCTCAGACTCAAATTCATGGCTGGAGAGAAGGACACCAAAATGGTTGAGGAAGAGGAAAGCAAGTAAAAGCCACACCACGTGCAATCAAGAATTAGAAGGGCTTCCTGATTTACAGGAGAAAACAAACACTCGGTCAGCAGCAGCACGTGAGCCATGCTGGATGGGATGTTTCCAAAAGGGGACCTTTTCTTTTGTCTAAGGCATTTCCTGCAGGCCTCTGAACGCCCGCAACAGGGCACGTGCCCCTGCTGACAGCTGCGTCAGTCGCAGCGCTCTTACCGGAGTCTCTGGACGTTGGACGCGACACCGGACAGGCGGTATATCCCCTGCACCACGCCGTGCTGCTC
>NW_011142267.1:0-744 GCF_000146605.3 Meleagris gallopavo
CAGCTCACCTTGGAAGTAGCTCTTCTGAATTTCTCCTTCCCTGACAGCTTCTCCAGGAAGTCAAAGAAGAATTTCATTTGGAACGTCAAGCCGTCAATGAGGAGCACGCCGATGTCCTTTAGGACAATGGCAACGTTCTCCCCGTTCTGCAGGCAGCCGGAGAGCAGGGACACGGTGCTCTGGATGCCAGTCCTGAGGGTCTGCCAGCTCAGAGAGGCAGCTGCGGCCGCCTTGCTGTATTTCAGGGGCTCCACCTTCCTATGGACTGAAAAATGCGAGGGACAGAGTTGATGATACGGTTGGGTTTCCACAGGTGCTTCTGGTGGACATCAGCCAGAACGGCCCCACGTTTGGACGGGCTCCTCAGAGGGGGAGGTTTGCTTTTGGGAATGGAGGCGGTGGCCCTTCACCCTGTCCACAAAGCCAGCAACAGTTTAATCCCCCCTCCTACCTGGCAGGGACTCCCTGCGGGGCTTGAGGTGGTGCGTGGCTATGAGGTTTGAGGCCAGGTGAAAGACCGGCCACCGCAGAGTCACGGTCCCATCCTCGGTCCGGACGTCCTTGGAGACGGTGTCAAAGGAGCCGAAGGTGGGAATCCAGACCCCCTGCAAGTGGAAGAGAAAGGAAGGGCGGAAGGGTTATGGGGTGGCTGGAGGAAGAGCCGCAGGGGGTCCAAGGTAGGGACAGAGCTCAGGAGCCCTTTCCCGCCATTCAGAGGCATGAGCCAGGGCATCGGGAATGGCT
>NW_011142267.1:2300-2828 GCF_000146605.3 Meleagris gallopavo
TCCCACAGGGTGGGACAGCTCTGCTTTGTGTCAAGGCCCTGACTCCCTTGACGGTTTGTTACATGTATTTCGCTCATGCTGCTCTAATGAACAAGCTTACAGCGTGGTTCCCAGTTCAGAGCACTGTACCCACATTGTTTAGCACATTTAACATCTACTGTAGCTTTGTGAGAAAGTATTTGTTAGGTAATTCGGTTACTATGTTTCTAAAATATGCTACTAATAGGTATATGGTGTTCTTACTTTCCACATCAGCTGTTTCTAAGGATGTGTTACAGCTTAATTCCTTAGGTCAACTGCCCTTATCGATGTTCAGTGCAGAAACAACACTTTCACTTTGCACACCAGGACCCGGGAATCAGCCTGGAGAAAGCCGTTCTGGGGAAGCCAGAGACACCGCGAGTCTCAACGCAGCGCCCGCCATAGCGGTGCTGTTCGATGGCGACAGCGCGTGCGCGGCGGCGTCTCCATAGCGACGGCGCGTGGGCAGTGGTCCGTTGCTGTGGCGACTCGCCGTCCCCGGCGAGT
>NW_011142268.1:0-938 GCF_000146605.3 Meleagris gallopavo
CCACAAAAACAGGAGGGCAAGGGAATGCCCAGGCAAAGGCAAGGGCCAAGAGAACATGGAAGGAAATGCCAAGGATGACGGCCCAGACAATACGGCAGGGAACGCCAAAACTGAATGCCGACATGAATGTGGCAACACAAAGCCAAGGGGTCATTAGGCCAAGAGAATGGGGCAAGGAACACAAAAATCGGAGGACAAGAGAATGTAATAGTGAAAACAGCGCAAGACCAGAGACAAGCAAGACACAGAACAAAGAGGATAGGCAGCCTTCTGGGCACCATGAAGCGCAATTCAGAGCTCTGGGGGAACCCTATTGTGCCGGGCTCTGGAATGGGTAAACGCTGGCGGCTGTGCATCGCCCTTACCTGCTGGGCAGACAATGACCAGTCAGCAAAGTGAGGTTCCGGGGCATGCCGGGAAATGCACATTCCACTTCCTTGCTGTTTCCACCAAGACCCAACACATCTCTCCGTGCAGTTGTTACGGCACTTGGGAGCACCGCAGCTCTGCTGCCACCTGTTGGACACAATACAGTCATGAAGGCACTGCCCTGCATCCGGGCCTCTTGCACAAACCTGTGCTCCTTGCTCGGAGTACATGGCTGCACTCTGTGCACGATGTTGCTTACAACCAGAGAAGGCTCAGGTACCCAACAACATTTTTGCTTCCATCTTGTCTGATAACTGCTCATGATGCACAGCCCTCATCTTTGCTTTGGTGAGGTGGGGACTGCCATTGCTTCCTCAGTCCCACAGACCCCCTTCCCATCCCCACACTGCCATGGGGAGATCCAGGGTTTCTGGGACCACCTGAGGACCCAAACATCCAGGGAGTCTTTGGGTCCTGACGAGATGAGTCCCAGAGTTCCGAGGGAATTCACCGCTGCACTCACCGAGCCACTCTCCATGGTATTCACAGTCGAGGCAGTCAGGTCAACG
>NW_011142269.1:0-799 GCF_000146605.3 Meleagris gallopavo
CCTGCAGTGCTGCGTCCAGATGCGGAGTCCTCAGTGCAGGGAGACATGGAGCTGTGCGAGTGCATCCAGAGTACAGCCACAAACACGAACCCAAGGATGGAACCCCTCTCCTGTAAGCAAGGAGAGCTGGGCTGTTCAGCCTGGAGAAGTGAAGGCTCCAAGGGAACCTGGTAACAGCCTTTCAATACCTAAAGGAAAGAACAAGGGAAAATGGAGGTGAAATCTAAGGAAAATGTCTTGTACAGTGAGGGTGCTGAGGCAGTGGCACAGGTTGCCAGAGACATGGTGGATGTGCTGGCCCTTTCAAGGTGAGCCTGGCTCAGACTCTGAGCAACTTGATCTAGCTGTGGATGGTCAGCATGGGGGAGTCGGATCACATCGCAAACCTACCTGCATACAAGCAGCGCACCAACATGGGGTGCATGATGTTCATTACCTGCTGGACACATCTCACACCACTGACCTGGAGGAGCCCAGGCAATCCTTCTACTCCATCAGGCTGCAAAATGAAATCAGAAGAGACGCAGAACATAATTTAAAACACAACAAGGATGCACACAATGCCCTTAAAAAACACCCACCGCATGGATGCAATTAGCACATTAATTACAGCCATCCAGCTTGAGATCCTCCAGAAAAGCAGAGCTCACAGCTCTGAAATCAAGCAGGAATCACTCACCCCATTCTAACGGCTCACCCCACACCCCAAAGGAAGCAGTCTCCAGATTCAGATGCTGCTCTTACACCTAGCAGCCCTTCAGCGCACTTGCCATCCCCCAAAAAGACAAGATCACAGCCC
>NW_011142270.1:0-469 GCF_000146605.3 Meleagris gallopavo
TTTGTTCTGAAACAAAATACATTTGGGAAAGAGGCTGAATCACAGCACAAAGGTGACCAACTACTGCTGTTTTGAGAATGCCTTTTAGAAATGGCATCACCTCTTTCTACTACACCAGCAGAAAGCATCTTCCTCCTGTCATAGTGAAAATGACAGGGAAATTAAGCGATTCAGATGTCAGAGAAATCTGCTCTAAATATATCTCAAGGGAACAGATCGTATTTGTTTGATATATGCCACTTGTTGTCTCAACATTCTTTATAGTTTAAGTTTTTCTACAAAAACAATGGAGAAGATCCCACTATTCTTTACATCTTGTTTTATAGAAAATATTTTTAACAGGGTATTCTCCATCTAATCAGCAATTAAAGTAAAGAAACATAAAGCCAGTGAGTAAGAAGTAGATCTGGATAGACTTTGTAAGAAGTAGATCAATTCCTCACATGCATTTGCACTGCAGTAGTCATCG
>NW_011142271.1:0-501 GCF_000146605.3 Meleagris gallopavo
AAATCACTGGTAGGTAGCACTGGAAATGCAGCTAACACATTTGACTCTTGCACTGTGCATGTTTTCTAAAATCTCCTGCTTGTTTGAGTTTTCTTTACCATTTGTGTTGTATGTGTGTGCCATAATAGCAGAAAAAGTAATCTCAAATATAAATAAGTAAATAAAAGCACAAGAAAAGGGTAGAGAAATCAGTCATTATTACTCTCACTCTGAAATGATAACGAGACTCTCCAGGTATGTCTGCAGCATCACATCCCGCTACCCTTAAAACATATCTTCAACTGGTCTGGTTCATGTATTTGTCACTTGTGAACGTAATATATTATGAAAATTAAAATGAAAGGAAAAAAATTAAGAGTATGTGTAGGTTTACAGTTTAATACTCTTCTCAAGTTTCTAGGTCTGTCTTCAACTTTGAGAAGCAGGGAAAGGAGAGAGCAAAGAAAGTGTTCTTTTAGGTACTTATCTAAAGATCATCAATTTAAATCTGAAACAAAGACT
>NW_011142272.1:0-541 GCF_000146605.3 Meleagris gallopavo
TCTCTCCTCTTCTTTCTTCTCTTCTAACTGAGTCGAGATTCGTTTCATTTTCCGTCCTCTTACAGGGGCAAGAGACATCAATTGTGGTGCTTCCTGTAGTTGATCAGGTTGGTCAGTTCCAATGCTCTCATCCTCCAGTTCAGCTCGGAGCCTGTCTCGTTCGATTATGAGAGTATCTAGCTCAGATTGGAGGGTGTCTTGTTGAGATTGAAGACTATTGAGTTTGGATTGCAGGGAGTCTCTCTCAATTCGGAGGGCATCTCTCTCAGATTGGAGGCTGTTTCTCTCGACCAGGAGACTCTCTCGCTCATTTTGCACTGTTTCCCTGAGACTCTCCTTTTCAATTTCACAAACTCTCTCCCTCTCCAGGATAGTATTGAATAAGGCCCGGTAAGCATTAGCCAGGCCCCAAATAATTTGGGCCTCCTCAGATCTTCCCGAGCCGCGACATTCCTGTCTCAAATATCTGTTTAAATTTCAGGGTCTTTCAGGTTGTTCTGGAGTAAAGTTCCATGACACCGAAGATTTCCATCTCTCTAAA
>NW_011142273.1:0-649 GCF_000146605.3 Meleagris gallopavo
CTATACTGGATGGCAGCGTATAGTCTCTGCCTGACAGCAGGATGTAATGGTATGGTGGCCAGCTTTGACATTTCCGGCCCATTAACCATAACACTTTCTGCTCCTGAATCCCATAACCTGAGCAGCCATGCAGGTATACTCTCTCTCGGCCTCTGCCAAAATCGCTGCACCAGGTCCATTAGTAGAAGTGTATGGTCTGGCTGTCACATGCAAATACGTTTCGGCGGGGGGCCATTGGTCAGGGGGCACCCCTGCAGGTCTATCTTGCACCTTTTTCGTTTTTTGAGTTATAATAGGACGGTGTTGCAGGGGATCCGCCATGACTGGAACCTCTAGGTCTGATTTGGAACTCCCGTTTTCCTCTTGAACCAGGTCCGCTACTTCAGAGATATGACTGTCGTCTATTGAAATACTACGGACCTGGCCTAGAGACTGTAAAACTGGTTTTTTCCCATCAATACATTAAGTTCTTGCTCCAATTTGTCGATCCGAGCTTTTAGGAGCTGATTTTCATTTTCTAAATTACCTGATCTTGTCTCTGCTTGATTTCAAGCATTCAGCAGTGGCCATGCCACTGTGGATGCAGCTAATTGCCTTTCCTTCGTAGTTAAGACATCTTTGTCCAGTCCCTGAAAGTATTCTGTTAAGC
>NW_011142274.1:0-782 GCF_000146605.3 Meleagris gallopavo
CTCTGTACGCCCGACTCCAGAATCCCAGGGGTCGGCCTCGGGTCTCTCCTGAGGCTCTTTGCCACAAACTCCAAGTGGGACCTTTCTCTCCAGCAGCAGTGTAGAGGATGTTCTTCGCATCCTGTTCCATCCGTACTGGCCCCAGGGCCACGGCACGGGCTATCTCTTGTTTAATCTGCTCAAAAGCCTGCTGCTGCTCAGGACCCCACATAAAAATCATTCTTCTTCCGTGTCACTTGAGTAAAGGGGGCTTACAATGAGGCTGTAGTTTGGAACATGCATTCTACCAAAAAACCCACTACACCCAGGAACGATTGTGTCTCTTTCTTATTAGTGGGTGGAGACATGGCACTGTTTTTGTTGATCACATCTGTTGGGATGTGACGACGGCCATCTTGCCACTTTATACCTAGGAACTGAATTTCCTGGGCAGGCCCTTTCACTTTGCTTCGCTTAATAGCGAAACCAGCACGCAGAAGGATCTGGATTATTTGCTCTCCTTTCTCAAAAACTTCCTTTGCTGTGTTGCCCCACACGATGATGTCATCAATATACTGTAAGTGCTCAGGAGCACCTCCCTGTTCCAGTGCAGCTTGGATCAACCCATGGCAAATGGTTGGGCTATGTTTCCACCCCTGGGGCAAACGATTCCAGGTATACTGAATGCCCCTCCAGGTGAAAGCAAACTGTGGCCTAGATTCTTTGGTCAAAGGAATGGAGAAAAAGGCGTTAGCAATATCAATGGTGGCGTACCATTTGGCTGCCTTTGACTCCAATTCATA
>NW_011142275.1:0-408 GCF_000146605.3 Meleagris gallopavo
ATATTGCAATTTTCTGGGTGAAAATGGCGTATTTTTGGGGAAAACTCCACTTTCTAGGACAAAATGACCTATTTTCGGAGGGAAAACTGGTATTTCTGTGAGAAAATGTGGTATTTCTGGCAGAAAACTGCAATTCCTGGCAGAAAATGTCCTATTTTGGGGGAGAATCCTGGTATTTCTGGTAGGAAACGTTGTGTCTTGGCTGAGAAAGCTGGTATTTCTGGGAGATATTGCCATATTGTTGGGGAGACAACTGGTATTTTTGGTGAGAAAATGTAATATTTCAGGAAGAAAGGTGCAATTCCTGGGAGAAAACGTCATGTTGGGGGAAAAAACTGCCATTTCTGAGAGAAAATGGCCTACTTCCGGGCGAAAACTGGTATTTCTGGTAGGAAACGCTGAGTTTTT
>NW_011142276.1:0-489 GCF_000146605.3 Meleagris gallopavo
CAACAAGGCAACGTACATGCAAATTTCTTTACAAAACTGCTTCTTGTGTGTTTGTTGATTTATACTGTTCCCGAAAGTTTTCTGAAACACTGTGTCAAAGCCATCATGGATTTTTACCTCCAAGAAACTGAACTGGTGGGTTCCAAGGACAGAAGTTGCAGATGCTGAGTAGTCGGACCACGTTTTCTTTAGGAATGGGAATGTTGAGATATTGCATCGTTCTCTTGCGAAGCAGCTTTTGATCAGTTCAAACTGTGACTCAGTCCTGCGTAGCTTGCTTGAATCAGTTCCGTCTGTAGCCAGCTATACGGGAAGCTCTATGAAAAAGGGTAAAGAATACTTGGGGAAATATTGTCATAATTTGTTTCTACTAGTCTCAAAGCATACTGACTTAACAAGAAGTTTGCAAATCCTGTAGGGTACATCTTTTTGTACTCGTTTTAGATTTCACAACATTTCCTAATTATAGTGTAGAGGAAGAACAAGCCT
>NW_011142277.1:0-1123 GCF_000146605.3 Meleagris gallopavo
TGCGCGCATCGGAAAGGAGCGGTTTGCACTTCGCCTTGGCTACATGCAGAATGCACTACGCCTAGCTCTGAATACTATGTCTCTGCCTTTATTTCGAGCCACAATTCCTGCTAGTGAGGTTTTCCACTGCTACACATCTGCATTCAGACAGGAAAAGAGTGGAAGGGAAAACAAGCTCTAATAAGGCATTTGCAAGTTCGAGGAGCGACAGCTGTAGTGCTCTCAGGGAGAGCGTTTCAGAAAGTGGGGAGAGATCCTTTCAGGACTGCGCAGAAAAAACCCCCCACTCGCAGGTAGTGCAGGAGGCTGAATTCGCACTTGTCGGCATCGGAATCGCACTCCTTCGCTCTCACGCGTAGAAAGCGGCATTCGCGCTGAACCGCTCCGGAGACATTACCGTCGCTGGCCGAGAAATCGCGTTTCTCCCCGAACTCCACTTTCAGCCGTCAGCAGCGGCCTCGTGTTTCTCGCTTTCCGAGAACGGGCCACTTCAGCCGGCTGCTTTTCTCCGACGAGTGAGCGGGCTCCTGTGCGCGCATCGGAAAGGAGCGCAGAATGCACTACGCCTACCTCTGAATACTATGTCTCTGCCTTTATTTCGAGCCACAATTCATTCTAGTCAGGTTTTCCACTGCTACACATCTGCATTCAGACAGGAAAAGAGTGGAAGGGAAAACAAGCTCTAATAAGGCATTTGCAAGTTCGAGGAGCGACAGCTGTAGTGCTCTCAGGGAGAGCGTTTCAGAAAGTGGGGAGAGATCCTTTCAGGACTGCGCAACGAAAAACCCCCACTCGCAGGTAGTGCAGGAGGCTGAATTCGCACTTGTCGGCATCGGAATCGCACTCCTTCGCTCTCACGCGTAGAAAGCGGCATTCGCGCTGAACCGCTCCGGAGACTTTGCCGTAGCTGGCCGAGAAATCGCGTTTCTCCCCGAACTCCGCTTTCAGCCGTCAGCAGCGGTCTCGTGTTTCTCGCTTGCCGAGAACGGGCCACTTCAGCCGGCTGATTTTCTCCGACGAGTGAGCGGGCTCCTGTGCGCACTTCGGAAAGGAGCGGTTTGCACTTCGCCTTCTCTACATGCAGAATGCACTACGCCTACCTCCGAATACTATGTCCCTGCCT
>NW_011142278.1:0-724 GCF_000146605.3 Meleagris gallopavo
TGGCCTCACCGCTATGGCCGCCACACCTCAGGTATTTATAAACCTGGATCAGGCCCCCTCTCAGTCTTCTTTTCTCAAGGCTAAACAGACCCAGTTCACTTAGCCTTTCTTCACAGGGGAGATGCTCCAGGCCCTTCACCATCTTTGTGGCCCTCCGCTGGACTCTTTCCAAGAGATCCCTGTCTTTTTTGTACTGGGGAGCCCAGAACTGGACACAGTACTCCAGATGAGGCCTTACCAGGGCAGAGTAGAGGGGGAGGGTCACCTCCCTCGGCCTGCTGGACACACTCTTCTTAATGCACCCCAGAATGCCATTGGCCTTTTTGGCCACGAGGGCACACTGCTGGCTCATGGCCAACCTGTCGTCCACCAGGACGCCCAGGTCCCTCTCTGCAGAGCTCCTCTCCAGCAGCTCATCCCCCAGCCTGTATTGGTGCGTGCAATTATTCCTCCCTAGGTGTAAGACCCTACACTTGCTTTTGTTGAACCTCATCCGGTTTCTTACTGCCCAGCTCTCCAGCCTGTCCAGGTCTCGCTGAATGGCAGCACAGCCTTCAGGCGTGTCAGCCAATCCTCCCAACTTTGTATCATCAGCAAACTTGCTGAGGGTGGCCACTATCCCCTCATCAAGGTCATTGATGAAGATGTTGAACAAGACCGGACCCAGCACAGACCCTGGGGGACACCACTGGTCACAGGTCTCCAGCCAGACTCTGCCACCACC
>NW_011142279.1:0-718 GCF_000146605.3 Meleagris gallopavo
AAATGGGAAGAGATGAGGTGCAGTTTGTGTGCACGCTGTGTACACGGAGCAGGCGTCACCCACTGAGAGCTCGGAGCCCTGCAGAGCGTCGTGGGTTTGTTTTCCTTCCTTGTAGCAGCGTGGTGCTTTTGTAGGTGCTGTGTGCACTGTAAGTGACTGTGAGCTGTGCTGAGACAACAGGGGTCCAGAGAGAGCCCCGCTGCAGCCTTTTTGTTTGGGCGGTTTTCTTCCCTCTGGGGATTAAAAGGGACTTGTTTTTACTCACAGGTGCAACTTGCTACTGCTCCAGCCTGTCAAGTGGAGATGATGACTTTCCTCCAACTGGGGCAGGGAGGAAAGTAGCAAGGAAGTTTGTCTGCCAGCATGAAGTAGCAGGTCCGGAAGGTGGTAACAGGCGTGGCAGGCCAGTTAGCAAGATGTTAGAATCCTAGAATCCCCAAGGTTGGCAAAGACCTACGGGATCATCAGTCCAACCATCCACCTGTCAGCAACAGTTCTCACTAATCCATGTCCCTCAACACAGCGTCTAAACCTTCCCTGAACACCTCCAGGGTGGGCAGTGACAGAGTACAAGAATTTTGGATGCCAACCATCTCCCACCACAGCCATTTCTCACCCCAGTCATTTCCCACCCCAACAATCTCACAGTACAGCCATTTCATTTCCCACTCCAAAAAGATCCCACCTCCCCAAGAATTCCCCTCCCCACCCATTCCCA
>NW_011142280.1:0-461 GCF_000146605.3 Meleagris gallopavo
TTTGGCTGCCAACAGCCCGCCTCCAGTAAGCTGACTTACTGAATTAGAAGCTAATTGGCTCTATGCAATTAACTTCCAACGCTCGTTATCACTTTGATATTTGAGGTACTTGTAAACTGATGAATTTGTACTTGTGATTCCCCTGAAGCGAGAAGATAAAACAAGTTCCAGATGACGAGCTGGATGAAATTATCTGTTAGTATTGTTCCACGTGTTAATTTGGGTAATGGTTTTATTACATTAAGGACCAACGAGTCACCTTCAGCCCTTCAAGTCCAAGCGACAAGGAAGAAAGTAGCGAAGGACACACACAGCCCACAGAGCAGCCAGGAACACAGCGGCGCGGTGCAGTTTTGTCACCCAAAGCCTCCTGAGGAGGTGACGTGCGGAGATCAGGGCAGTGACGTTTGTGGAGCAAGAGCCTCCTGGAACAACTCAGCGATGCTGGAACACAAACACCG
>NW_011142281.1:0-858 GCF_000146605.3 Meleagris gallopavo
GACGGCTGAAAGCGGCACTCGGGGAGAAGCGCGATTTCTCGACCAGCGTCGGCAAACTCTCCGGAGCGGTTCAGCGCGAGTGCCGCTTTCTACGCATGAGAGCGAAGCAGTGCAATTCCGATGCCGAGAACGTGCGAATTCAGCCTCCTGCACTACCTCCGTAGGGAGGTTTTTTCTCCGCAGGCCAGAAAGGATCGCTCCCCACTTTCTGTCACGCTCTCTCTCCCTGGGAGCGAAACAAATGTCGCTCCCCGAACTTCCAACAGCCTTATTAGAGAGGGTTTTGCTCTCCACTCTTTTCCTCCGAGCATGCACAAGCGTAGCCATGGAGAACAACACCAAAAAAGAATTGCCGCTCGAAAATGAAGGCAGACACGTCGTATTCACAGCTAGGCCTAGTGCATTCTGCATGTACCCGAGGCGAAGTGCAAACCGCTCCTCTCCGACGTGCGGACACGAGACCGCTCGCGCGTCGGAGAAAAGCAGCAGGCACAAGTCGCCCGTTCTCGGCAAGTGAGAAACACGAGAGCGCTGCTGACGGCTGAAAGCGGCACTCGGGGAGAAGCGCGATTTCTCGACCAGCGTCGGCAAACTCTCCGGAGCGGTTCAGCGCGAGTGCCGCTTTCTACGCATGAGAGCGAAGCAGTGCAATTCCGATGCCGAGAACGTGCGAATTCAGCCTCCTGCACTACCTCCGTAGGGAGGTTTTTTCTCCGCAGGCCAGAAAGGATCGCCCCCCACTTTCTGTCACGCTCTCTCTCCCTGGGAGCGAAACAAATGTCGCTCCCCGAACTTCCAACAGCCTTATTAGAGAGGGTTTTGCTCTCCACTCTTTTCCTCCGAGCATGCACAAGCGTA
>NW_011142282.1:0-322 GCF_000146605.3 Meleagris gallopavo
GCCCTGCCCTGCTGGGGGCTCCTTCCCCCGACCACGTCTCCCCGCCAGAGCCCTCGGGCGAGCTCCCTCGGGCGAGGCTGAGTGCTGAGCCTGGCAGGCAGCAGAGACCCTGGGGCGACAGCAGGGACCTGATCCGCAGGGCAGCCCTGGGCACCGGGCTGCAGTGGGGCGGCACAGCCTGCAGCCCATATGGAACACGCAGCCCTCAGGGCTGTGCTCTGAGCTGCAGCAGGGAGCCCTCAGCTGGAGCAGGCATTTCTCAAGAGAAAATAACCACAGATTGCCTCCAGCCACATCTGCACTGTCCTAGTTTAAAGATCCC
>NW_011142283.1:0-479 GCF_000146605.3 Meleagris gallopavo
CGCGACTTAGGCATGAGAGAAGCAATATATGAAGACTCGTAGGATAGCCCGGATATGATCCAGTTCTCGGCGGGCATGCGAGATTTAATTTTCCAAGAGGCCCCTTCCCACCTATATGGGACCTTGGTTTCGATATTAAACCCTCTGGTGACCTCGGAAACCGTAGTTCAGCAGGCTGCTCGGATAGTTGCTGATCTGGGGGAGACAGAACGCCTACGGACCAGGCGCAACATTCGCATGTTAGAAGAAGCTGAGGTCCTGCCGGTGACTAAAACCAAGACGCCGGCTATTCGAGCTCCTCGATCGGCACCCATAAGGGGTTTTCCCGAAAACAAATGTTTAATGACCTAATTCGAGCTGCGGTCCAATTTGCTAAGATTGACCGCCAGCCCAACCATGTCCTTCTCCAGCTTTGGAGACAGCTAAAGGACAAATCAAAACATTTACAAAACTACCCTAAGAAACCAAGGGTAAGAATT
>NW_011142284.1:0-618 GCF_000146605.3 Meleagris gallopavo
TCTATTTGCTTCTCTATTTTCCCAGTTACTAGAACCTAACATTAGCTGAGTTTGACACATAATGAAAGCTCTAAGTTCCTTATGTGGCCCTTAGAACACATAATTGCTTGTATGCTACTGGGTCTCTGAACCATCAAGTCCTATGTTGCTGTTGTTGCCAATAGCAATAGTTTCTATCTTCAGCTCTAATGCAAGGTGACTTCATTAACTTTACTAAAAATCCTGAACACTGTATATCTACAATGGTACATAATATTTAATCATCTTGCTTTAGGTGTTCTAGTTATAAAGGATTAGAGTTATTAATGCCCATAAATCAGTGAGTTCCCTTTAAATATTATCATAGTAGAAGAATCAAATAACTGCAACTTTGGATTTGAAGCACAATTCACAGAATCATAGAATGGCTTAGGTTTGACCTTAAAGATCATTTGGTTCCACCCTTGCCACAGGCGGGGTTGTCCCCTCAACCAGATCAGGCTGCCCAGAGCCCCATCCAGCCTGGCGTTGAAATGTCTCCAGAGATGGGGCATCCACAGCTTTTCTGTGCAACCTGTTCCAGCAACCTCACCACCTCTGAGTAAAAAATTTCTCCTAGCATCTAACCTAAATCTACTC
>NW_011142285.1:0-452 GCF_000146605.3 Meleagris gallopavo
AAGGGTAGCTACTGGGCATGCTGCTGCCTCCACCACACATGCACCTTCAGGGTCGCCAGCCCAGAAGGAGGCTGTCCCTGCCAGCTGGAACAAAACACCTCTCTGGAGGAAGGCAAAGCACTGCCAGTCATGCCAAGGAGGACGGAAGGGTAGCTACCGGGCATGGATCCACCCAGCCAGCAGAGGAAAAGCCGACCGGCCAGCACAAAGCAAGAGGCAAGGATGCCCAAGAGGCGTGGACCCACCTGGGAAACCCAGAAGGAGCTGCAAATGCAGCAAGCACTGCACAAACGCCTAGACAGCTGGCTGCGCTTCCAGAAGCCTGCAAAGGAAAAACACAACAGTCAAGGCCCAGAGACAGCATCAGGGAACTGAAGGCAAAGGGAAAAAAACTGCATGGGCAAGGAGACAAGGAAGGCAAAGCAAGGCAACGCAAAAGACGGAAAAGCAAA
>NW_011142286.1:0-504 GCF_000146605.3 Meleagris gallopavo
GCACCAACTGAGTACGTTTGTTTTTGCATCCTCTTGTGCAGCATCTTGTAGGTAAGCTGAGACAGTGTGGGAGAGACAGGTGGGCAGTGAGGGCTTGAGAAGTGCTGGTTGGCGGAGCTCACAGTATCACCTTATCTCCATCAGCAGAGGGGTGGCCAGCGGGGACAGGGAGGTGGTTGTCCCCCCCTGCTCTGCTCTTGGCCTCATTGCAGCCTTCCAGTAGTTAAAGGGAGCCTACAGACAGGAGGGGAATCAAGTCTTTGAAAGGGTAGATAGCAGCAGGATGAGTTTGAAGTGGAGGGAGGGATTGAGGTTGGATGTGAGGGGGAAGTTCTTTGCTGTGAGAGTGGTGAGGTGCTGGAAGAGCTGCCCAGAGAGGCTGTGGATGCCCTGTCCATCCCTGGAGGTGTTCAAGGCCAGGTTGGATGGGGCCCTGGGCAGCCTGGTGTAGTCTGTAATGGGGAGGTTGGTGGCTCGTGCCTGGTGGCAGGGAGGTTGGAGATT
>NW_011142287.1:0-554 GCF_000146605.3 Meleagris gallopavo
TCCTGGAAAGGGTTCCTCCCACGCTTGTAAGCTTGCAAATGGGAAGAGCGCGTTGAACCTCTGAGGCAGTTTTGAGTCTGTCTTTTGGCAGAGAGTAGCCAAGGATAGAACTGTACAGAATGATGGTACAACAGCTAGAGGGAAGATACTTTGGGAGCCCTCACAGATGTTTTCTTCTCCTCCCCCTCGGCTCCTTCTTTCAGGATCTGTTTGTGGCATCGCACGGAGTACTTCTGCTAGCTTTGCTAACCTAACAGACCTGATAGAAGTTTGTCTTTCTGCACGTCGAAAGTTGTGCTGTACAACTTAATTTTAAAATTCAACTCGCGCTTACCGGAGTGATGTTGGACCTTCAGTCCCACTGGAAACTGGGGCAGTTCAACAGTCCAGGAATGGTGCAGTAGGATGAAACCTTCCTTGGTTGTTGCCACAGTTTCCACCCCTATCAGAAGGACTAGAAGAAGGAGAATTTCTGATCTGGTGAAAGGGAAGGCAAGACTTCAGTAGGAGGTTTATCTGTTAATGCTGCGTCTTGCTGCAGGTTTGCAGATGTT
>NW_011142288.1:0-441 GCF_000146605.3 Meleagris gallopavo
TCCCCAGCTGGATCCACGCCACCTTGCCGGTGGATAATGAGGAGGGAACAAGTGAGGACAAGAGGAAGGCAAGGTGAGACTGCACGCTCAGGGTAGGGTCTGCACGGGGTGTTTCCCCAACCCGACAAGAGCCCATTCCCCAACCCCAGGCAGTCACTGTTCAGGGCACGTAAACGCAGCACGTGGAGGGGTGGGATGGGGCTGCCGGGAGCCCCCAGTTCACAGGGCTGGCCCCTCTCCAGCCCTCATGAAAGCACCAGCGCAACCCGAGAGCTGTGCGTGGGGAAGGCTGCCTTGCAGCCGAGGGTCCTGGCTCGGGGTTGCAGGATACGGCCCCAAAGCCGTCACCCACTCTGTGTAGAGGCAGACCTCTCCCACTCTGTCCTTTCAGTCAGCTGCCAGCGATCCCGGGGGCATCTTCTGCCCAAAAGGAGCCCCAAG
>NW_011142289.1:0-921 GCF_000146605.3 Meleagris gallopavo
AGGCAAGTCATTTGTCTGGGGGAACAAGTAAGTGTTCACTTGCCTTGGAGCAAAGGCTGCAAATGGTTTCACTTGGAAACTGTAAGCCACACCACTGCATCTCCCCAACAAGATGTTGAGCAAGAATTACTTACTTTGTCAGCTACTGACAGATCTGAGGAGAACTCATCAATGATCTTCCTTAGGTACTGCTTTCTTTTAAGAAGGTAGGCCTTGTGTTCTCCTTGTTCTTCTGCCAAAACATCACCACTCACCATCTCCTCTGTCTTTCTTTGGCAAAGCTAAGCAACAGCATTTGGATTAATAAGAATCAGCTGGAATGCCAGTAACGCAAAAGCATTTGGGGTAAAGCAGGTTAGGAACCAACCTCGGCAAGATTCCAGTATGAAACCACATTCTTGATAGCTTCAAATGCTTGGAAGGCATCGTCAGTTTTGCCTTCAACTGCATCCAGCACCGCAAATGCTATACGTGCCTCTTCTTCATAGCCTGCAACCTGAAAGACCTACAACCAAAGCCAAAGACAAGTCACACCTCACATATGCGTGAGCTCTTGGAACGACTACATAACAAACAAACAAACAAAAAAATCCCAGTGTAGATGGAAGTGTCTTATTTTCAGCTGGGATGGAACTGTTTTCTTCAGCATGTCTGGTGTGATGAGATGTTTTGGTTCTAGGAGAAAAGCAGTGTTGAGAACACACCGATGTTTGTAGCTCCTGCTAAGCATGCTGCACAGAGCCAAGGCCATTCTCAGCTAAGGATCCAAGGAGCTGGGAGGGAACAGAATTAGGACAGCTGACTTAAACTGGCCAAAGGGGTGTTCCGTGCAGGGTGACATCGTGCTTAGCCATCTTCTGGCTGAAACCAGAACCATCAGCTCGTGTATCGACATATAAACCCCCCTTCCTCTAATCTTAG
>NW_011142290.1:0-1113 GCF_000146605.3 Meleagris gallopavo
GCAACGGACCACCGCCCACGCGCCGTCGCTATGGAGACGCCGCCGCGCACGCGCTGTCGCCATCGAACAGCACCGCTCTGGCGGGCGCTGCGTTGAGACTCGCGGTGTCTCTGGCTTCCCCAGAACGGCTTTCTCCAGGCTGATTCCCAGGTGCTGGTGAGCAAAGTGAAAGTGTTGTTTCCGCACTGAACATCGATAAGGGCAGTTGACCTACGGAATTAAGCTGTAACACATCCTTAGAAACAGCTGATGTGGAAAGTGAGAACGCCATATGCGTATTAGTAGCATATTTTAGAAACATAGTTACCGGATTACCTAACAAATACTTCCTCACAAAGCTACAGTAGATGTTAAATGTTCTAAACAATGTGGGTACAGTGCTCTGAACTGGGAAACACGCTGTAAGCTTGTTCATTAGAGCAGCATGAGCGAAATACATGTAACAAACCGTCAGGGAGTCAGGGCCTTGACACAAAGCAGAGCTGTCCCACTCTGTGGGAATGTGAGGATGCCGTGTGCAGGCTCCAAGATGCTCCCCTCCATCCTCCTTCCGAGCTGATCTCCATGCAAGGACAGATGGATGACCAGAACAATGACCAGTGTAAAGGGGCACAAGTGTTAGGGGGGTAATTAAACAATTCAGAGGCCCTGTTTATGTTTATGTTGTAAAGCAGGCATCCGAAAGTTACGCCCAAATGTTTGTTAAGGAAGCAATGGTTAGAAGGCAATTAACCTATTAAGATATTTGTGTCTGGGCGGCAAAGACTTGAGCTTCCTTGGTATTTGTGTGATGAGTGAAGCGAGAGTGTGAAGCTGCAGTGCTCAGCCAGTGAGGAACCAGGGCAGAAAGAGATCAGCATCGGGCAACAGGGGATAAAGATGTAGCGCTGTTTTCTGAGTGCTCTCCTGCTTGCAGGAGGCCCGACGTTGCAATTGCGAATCGAATCTGCTTTATCGCAGCAACCGTCCTCGAGAATTATTTGGGTATTTCCAACCAAACCAATTGCCCTTTCTTCTCCGCCGCCCGCTGCCCCTCGAGCCCCGCTCGGGCTTCAGGCCGTGCGTGCGGGCCGCGTTGCCGTGGCGACGGCGCGCCCTCCCTCATTGTGGCGC
>NW_011142291.1:0-1006 GCF_000146605.3 Meleagris gallopavo
ACCCCTTTTCACACCAAAAATACCACACTTGCCCTCCAAGAGAAGTCAGTCTTTCCCACAATTGTCCACTTTTCTCCCACGTACTTGTCATTTTCTCCCAGAAATACCACATTTCACTTGGAAATTGGGCCTGTGCTTCCAAAAAGATGGTATTTTCTCCCAGGCATACCTGTTTTCTTCAAACTACCGCACGTTTTCTCCCAAAAAGACTAGATGACAAGACCAAATTGGACACTTGCAACCAAGAATAGGACATCTTCTCCCACTAATACCACTTGTCTCCCAAGGATAGGACATTTTCCCTAAATGCTATGGCAGTTCTGCTAAGAAATACTCCTTTCCTTCCCTAAATGGGACATATGCACCCACAAAGACCACGACTCCGAGAAATTCCTCCCAGTTCCTCCCAGTTACACTCCATTACATTCCCTCATCATGACACTTACTCCCAGACTTTTGGCATTTTACTGCGGAAAGACCATTTCGATCCAGAATATATGCCATTGGCCCTCACAACACCGATTGCCTCACAAAGATGTGGCACATCCCACCAGAAAGACCATTGCTAGCCCCCAAAAGATGGCATTTACTCCCAGAAACACCAGCTTTCTCACACATTCCTCACCTTTTCCCCCCCACATAAGACCTTTTCACCCAGAAATGACAGTTCTCTTAGGAATACCTCCCAATTCCCCCTAATCTGCTACACTACACTCCGCACTATGACAGTTTCCCCCCAAACTAGGACACCTTCTCCCAGAAAGGCCGCTTTTTCCCCCCAAAGTACACCGTTGGCTTCCAAAAAGAACACATTCTCCCCAAGAAATACCACCCTTCTCCAATACAATGACATTACCTCCCAGTAATGCTACCTTGGGCCCAAACATTGGACAGCTTCTCCCACAAGTACTACTTTTCCATCCAAAAGAGGACATCTTCTCCCCAAAGAATGCTATTTTCTCCCGGAAACAAAGCAGCTTTCTCACAAATGGGTGGCATTTTCCAA
>NW_011142292.1:0-792 GCF_000146605.3 Meleagris gallopavo
TGCATCAAAGAGGAGCGACCAGCAGGGAGAGGGAGGTGACTTGTCCCCCTCGACTCGGCTCTGGTGCGGCCCCATGTGCAGCACTGCGTCCAGGCCTGGGGGCTCCAGCACGGATTGATGTGGAGCTTTTGGAGCAGGTCCAGAGAAGGGCCACAAAGATGATCAGAGGGCTGGAGCCCCTCTCTTAGAAAGAAATGTTGAGGGAACTGGGATTGTTTCTGTGGGAGAAGAGAAAGCTCTGGAGATAGCTCATGACAGCCTTCCAAGACTCGAAGGGAGCGCATAAGCAGGAGGGGGCAACGGCTGTTTAGGAGGGTGGATAGCGATAGGACAAGGGGAAATGGTTTTCAAGTGAGACAGGGGAGGTTTAGGTTGGTTATTAGGAGGCAGCTTTTCACGCCCAGGGTGGTGACGCACTGGAATGTGTGCTTGAGAGTCACGTGCAGGATGATCTGCTCCATGATCCGTGACCAGCACAGAGGTGAGACTGACATGCTGGTAGTTCCCCGCGTCACACTTTCTATCCTTCCTAAGAGGTGTGCTGTCACCTTTTTTCTCCTCACCAGGGACTTGACCTGACTGCCTCGACTTGTGAAATACCATGGAGAGTGGCTCGGTGACTGCAGCGGTGAATTCCCTCGGAACTCTGGGACTCATCTCGTCAGGACCCAAAGACTCCTGGATGTTTGGGTCCTCGGTGGTCCAGAACCTGATCTCCCATGGCAGTGTGGGATGGGAAGGGGTCTGTGGGACTGAGGAAGCAATGGCAGTCCCCACCTCACCAAACCAAGC
>NW_011142293.1:0-637 GCF_000146605.3 Meleagris gallopavo
TGAGAAAGCTGGTGTTTCTGGGAGTAAATGCCATCTTTTGGGGGCTAGAAATGGTCTTTCTGGTGGGATGTGCCACGTATTTGTGAGGCAATCGGT
Organism: Meleagris gallopavo; assembly: GCF_000146605.3. Taxonomy (NCBI): domain Eukaryota; kingdom Metazoa; phylum Chordata; class Aves; order Galliformes; family Phasianidae; genus Meleagris; species Meleagris gallopavo. The sequence goes on from NW_011142293.1 coordinate 97, forward strand.
GTTTGTGAGTGCCAATGGCATATATTCTGGATCGAAATGGTCTTTCCGCAGTAAAAGTCCAAAAGTCTGGGAGTAAGTGTCATGATGAGGAATGTAATGGAGTGTAATTGGGAGGAACTGGGAGGAATTTCTCGGAGTTGTGGTCTTTGTGGGTGCATATGTCCCATTTAGGGAAGGAAAGGAGTATTTCTTAGCAGAACTGCCATAGCATTTAGGGAAAATGTCCTATCCTTGGGAGACAAGTGGTATTAGTGGGAGAAGATGTCCTATTCTTGGTTGCAAGTGTCCAATTTGGTCTTGTCATCTAGTCTTTTTGGGAGAAAACGTGCGGTAGTTTGAAGAAACAGGTATGCCTGGAGAAAATACCATCTTTTTGGAAGCACAGGCCCAATTTCCAAGTGAAATGTGGTATTTCTGGGAGAAAATGACAAGTACGTAGGAGAAAAGTGGGCAATAGTGGGAAAGACTGACTTCTCTTGGAGGCAAGTGTGGTATTTTTGGTGTGAAAAGGGGTCCTTTGGGGAGAAAACGGGGTGTAGAT
>NW_011142294.1:0-359 GCF_000146605.3 Meleagris gallopavo
TAAATGTATTGCAGTCAGTTTTCTGAAAGAAAAATAATCTGGCCTTGAAACGAGTCACAGAGTTATCTAGATCAATCTATGCCCAGGACAGGGGGGCAGTAGGCCGTGGGCCCCCGACCCCAAAAATGGGAAGGGAAAAGGAAGGGTAGGGAGATGGGAACTGGGCTCAAAAAACAGAGCAGCAACAACGAGCTAAGGAGGAAAACTTGATTTTACTAACTATGATATTGGAATGCAAGATAACACAATATAATATAATGTATTTGAAATTAAGGCCAATAAATCAAATAAGAGAGAGAGTTTCTGAACCAAAGGCCTACTTTGAACTGAAGGCACATGGCTTGGAAGCAGACCCACAC
>NW_011142295.1:0-594 GCF_000146605.3 Meleagris gallopavo
AAAGAAAAAAAAAGTAGAGATTTTGGCAATGTTTGTCCCTCACAAAAGGAATGCTCAGTTATTTGAAGCTACCTGAGAAATCTCCACTCTCTCACTCTACACGTTGTTAAGCACGCCTCGAAGGACAGTTGAACAATTTTATGTAGGAGGGTGTAAAAGTGGAAAGTGCAGATGATTTTGTCACAGGTATTTTTAGTAGCTACAATGGAATCTAGCAGTGTATGTTTATCACAAGAAAAGGACGGAGAAGTCTGGCAGGAAACAAATCCTTTTGCATTCAGGCTTGTCCCTGGGTACCAGAGGGGCCGCAAGCAGCTGAGTGCAGACTCTGAATGATGCCCAGTTCGGGGTTATCAGCCCAGTCACGTTCAATATATGAACTGCTGTGATAACGGATTCACAAGTAGTGCCCTGTATTCATCCAGTTGTGTTTGACCGAGCTTTCACAACTGCCCTTGAGGAACAGGAATACAGAACATTTGGGATGGCTGGTAAAAAATGCACTGTCTGCAAAGCCCGCGAGGTTAACCAAGAACGTGAACAATAGGCTGACCACAACTGCATCGAGTCGTGCAACAGCTCTACAGAGAGTTC
>NW_011142296.1:0-706 GCF_000146605.3 Meleagris gallopavo
TGTAGAAAGCAGTTTCCAGGTCCAAATACCTACCAGCCCTTAAGTACGCTCAGGGTTCCCTGCTAAAAAACAGAGAGAGCAGCTCCACAATGGAGTAGAGAAGAAAAAAAAATAACACTCACTCCATCACCAAAGAAACAAGGCATACTCCGAAAGGAAGCACTCCCAGGTTCAAATGCTGCCCCTACTATTCCCAGCCCTTCAATGGGATCAGGGAGGGGTGGAGCCTGGCTCTGCCAAACTCCACAGCCAAACTGCCCACAGCTGTGCTCGCACGGCTGCACCCCGCCCCAGGTGCCGGTTCTACAAAAAACAGGAGGGCAAGGGAATGCCCAGGCAAAGGCAAGGGCCAAGAGAACATGGAAGGAAATGCCAAGGATGACGGCCCAGACAATACGGCAGGGAACGCCAAAACTGAATGCCGACATGAATGTGGCAACACAAAGCCAAGGGTCATTAGGCCAAGGAGAAATGGGGGCAAGGAACACACAAATAGGAGGACAAGAGAATGTAATAGTGAAAACAGTGACAAGACCAGAGACAAGCAAGACACAGAACTAAGAGGATAGGCAGCCTTCTGGGCACCATGAAGCACAATTCAGAGCTCTGGGGGAACCCTATGGTGCCGGGCTCTGGAATGGGTAACGCTGGCGGGTGTGCATCGCCTTACCTGCTGGGCAGACAATGACCAGTCAGCAAAGTGAGG
>NW_011142297.1:0-838 GCF_000146605.3 Meleagris gallopavo
CCAACCTGGCCTTGAACACCTCCACGGATGGATGGGGCATCCACAGCCTCTCTGGGCAGCTCTCCAGCACCTCACCACTCTCACAGCAAAGAACTTCCCCCTGACATACAACCTCAATCCCTCCCTCCACTTCAAACTCATCCTGCTGCTATCTACCCTTTCAAAGAGTTGATTCCCCTTCTGTTTCTAGGTTCCCTTTAACTACTGGAAGGCTGCAATGAGGCCAAGAGCAGAGTAGGGGGGGACAACCACCTCCCTGTCCCTGCTGGCCACCCCTCTGCTGATGGAGATAAGGTGATACTGTGAGCTCCGCCAGCCAGCACTTCTCAAGCCCTCACTGCCCACCCGTCTCTCCCACACTGTCTCAGCTTACCTACAAGATGCTGCACAAGAGGATGCAAAAAACAAAGGTACTCAGTTGGTGCACAAGTGCAACAAGCGAGCTACTCAGGCAGAGCTCAAGCGCTCCAATGAAGGGACGCAGCACGCACTGCTCCTGCCCTCATTCCAGCCGCTTATGACATCATAGGGGCCACCAGGCTGCTCCACCATGACGGACAGGGTGGGGAGGCAAGAGCACTGGTCACAGGTCCAGAAGATTCCACCATGCCACCCCAACATTCTAGAATCAGTGGGCGGTTGGAATTCTACCTCAGCCGAATCCTGGAGAAGCTGGCACGGCGTTGTCATGACCAAAGCACAGGACCTGGTGCTTGAAATGTAAATAAAAGCAAGAAATAAAAGCAATTTATCCCAGTTTTCTTCACCTGAAAACTTCTGGATTCCTCTTGATTCCTCTTTAGCGTTCAGAGTTAAAAGGCTCCTAAATAACTTCACA
>NW_011142298.1:0-814 GCF_000146605.3 Meleagris gallopavo
GGCACTGACCCACACAGGTGGCCTTGCCCATTTTGCCCCATCCTTTCCTGCGCTCTTTCTCCAGGAAGGTTGATTGTTTAAGATGCCAGGAGACCGTTCAGAGGGAAACCAAAGCTACGGCTGCAGTTCACAAGGTGCAAACAGTGCCACTGCAAGCACAAAGCAGGCTCTCTTGAGCAGCTCAACCAACAGTGAGGGCAATCAGGAGCAGACTATGTTTGCTGTTTCTGCAGCTATTTCAAGGGAAAAATCAGCAGAGGACAAACACCACAACCGAGACGGCTCCAGCAGTTTTATAAACTTGCCACACTTGCACTACAGTCTTGCCAAAGAGGAGCATAAGAGTCTGCTCACTTCCTGTAACCCATTGCCTGGAGACCTCAGCCGTGGACTGGACACAGGAGCTGGTCCACCGACCCAATCCTTGACTCACTAGCAGTGCCACCTTCCTTTAACTTGGTGAAGATCAGAACAGCACTGTGTCTTTGGGTGACAAAATGCAGGCAGGATGGGGACAATGCTCCTGCATGTTTGTTACGCCAGATCTGATTCTGTTGCTACTATGACTTTCACAGCCATCTAGATGCCCGTAGCCAGGAAAGAAAGCTTTGAGGGCAGCTTTTCAGTGACACCAGTAGAGACGCAAGGATTCTCTCTCTCCTGAAAAGCAGGAGAGCTCATCTGCAGCTCACTCTGCAGGCTCAAGTCAGGGAACAAAGAGCAATCAGAGCTTCATACTCTACCTCCATCTGTGCCACGTCAGGCTCACGGCTGATCTCGCTGCACGCGACGCCCATCCCAGCAGGCACAACAA
>NW_011142299.1:0-801 GCF_000146605.3 Meleagris gallopavo
AATGCAAAGACAAACAAAAAAACTACACTACAAGAAAAAATAAAAATAAAAAAGAACAAAACAAAACAAAGGAATGAAAACGAAGCAAAGCAAAGCGAGGATGAGAAATACAAGAGGAAAGCCAATGAATTCAATACACTAGCATGGCAAAGGAAAGAATCCTAGCAAAGTAAAGAGAGAACAAAGCTCACCAGTGCTTAACAATGGAAAGAAAGAACCAAAATTAAACAGCAGTGCAAGGCCACAATACCAACAATAACCAAAGAGCAAACCAAAGCCAGGAAAAACCAGGAAAAGGAAAGAACGAGTATGTAGAAAAAAGCCAAGCAGAGCAAAGCAAAAATCACTTGAAATCCTCACAAACAGAGGGGAATACGCTCAGGAAAGGAAAAAGCAGTTCCAAGAATAGAAACAAAAGGGAAAATAAAACAACACTGGAAAAAGAAAACAATGCATTGCAATGCAGAAGGAGCAGGAAACCAAGGCAGAAACCACAGAAAAACAACACGGAAAACAAACCGAGGAAACCAACATCAACCCATGCAGCAGCAGCAGCCTCTGCAGCAACATGAAAACGCAAAAAAATACAAGGTCATGGCAAAGCACAGATGACCACCAAGTCTGCAGGAGGCCAAAATCTTGGCATCCGTGCCCGGGAGGAGGAAAGGGTAGCTACTGGGCATGCTGCTGCCTCCACCACACATGCACCTGCAGGGTCGCCAGCCCAGAAGGAGTCTGTGGCTGCCAGTCGGAACAAAACACCTCTCTGGGAGGAAGGCAAAGCACTGGCAGTCATGCCAA
>NW_011142300.1:0-712 GCF_000146605.3 Meleagris gallopavo
CCTCCTTTGTGGAGCTGCTCTCTCTGTTTTTAGCAGGGAACCCTGAGCGTACTTAAGGGCTGGTAGGTATTTGGACCTGGAAGCTGCTTCCTTCACTTGAGAGTGTGGGGGAGTATTGGTCCTTGGAATGGGGTAAGTGGTTTCTTTTTTTCTTTCAGGGCTGTGATCTTGTCTTTTTGGGGGATGGCAAGTGCACTGAAGGGCTGCTAGCTGTAAGAGCAGCATCTGAATCTGGAGACTGCTTCCTTTGGGGTGTGGGGTGAGCCCTTAGAATGGGTTGAGTGATTCCTGCTTTCCTTCAGAGCTGTGAGCTCTGCTTTTCTGGAGGATCTCAAGCTGGATGGCTGTAATTAATAGGGCTATGTGCTAATTGCATCCATGCGGTGGGTGTTTTTTAAGGGCATTGTGTGCATCCTTGTTGTGTTTTAAATTATGTTCTGCGTCTCTTCTGATTTCATTTTGCAGCCTGATGGAGTTGAAGGATTGCCTGGGCTCCTCCAGTCAGTGGTGTGAGATGTGTCCAGCAGGTAATGAACATCATGCACCCCATGTTGGTGCGCTGCTTGTATGCAGGTAGGTTTGCGATGTGATCCGACTGCCCCATGCTGACCATCCACAGCTAGATCAAGTTGCTCAGAGTCTGAGCCAGGCTCACCTTGAAAGGGCCAGCACATCCACCATGTCTCTGGCCAACCTGTGCCACTGCCTCAGC
>NW_011142301.1:0-496 GCF_000146605.3 Meleagris gallopavo
CCAGCGGGTAAAGCCTCTCAGTATGGAGGACGGTGGCTGAAATGTAAACACAGGGAGGCTGACCTTCCCACAAACCCGCCAAGTCAAGTGTCACGTGCTTTCCTTTTTGTTGGTAGATCTGCAGTTTCATCAGTTTTCCTCCAGTTCTCCAGGACCTCGACTAAGGACAGCCCCTTTCCTACACCAGATATATTTCCCATTTTTAGCGTGCTTCCAAGCCTGAACTGAGGAGTGGAAACTGAAGACTCGCTGGTTAGCACCTCCCATCCCCAAAGTCCCACTGAACTCACCCACTGCTGGCAGCCGGACGCTTTGAGGCAGGGGGGGTCTGACGGCCATCACCTTTAGGGTCCCACCTGGGTCTCCAGAAACCGTTGCAGCAGTCGCACTAGAAAAAAGTTGCATTAGAAAATACCCAGGCTCCTAAATCAATGCACCTGGATGATTCAGAAAACAAAGCTTCAAGGTGGGATCTCAAAGCTCCATCTGAGACAAA
>NW_011142302.1:0-511 GCF_000146605.3 Meleagris gallopavo
CCATAAGGCCTGGGAGTACTGGTGGGTGGGAGCTGGACACAAGCCAGCAATGGGCCCTTCCAGCCCAGAAAGCCAACCGTATCCTGGGCTGCATCCAAAGATGCGCAGTCAGCGGGCGAAGGGAGGAGATCCCCATCCCTCTGCTCTGCGCTGGTCAGGCCTCACCTGCAGTGCTGCGTCCAGATGTGGACTCCTCAGTGCAGGGAGACATGGAGCTGTGCGAGTGCATCCAGAGTACAGCCACAAACACGAACCCAAGGATGGAACCCCTCTCCTTTAAGCAAGGAGAGCTGGGCTGTTCAGCCTCCCCTCCTGGAGAAATGAAGGCTCCAAGGGAACCTGGTAACAGCCTTTCAATACCTAAAGGAAAGAACAAGGGAAAATGGAGGTGAAATCTAAGGAAAATGTCTTGTACAGTGAGGGTGCTGAGGCAGTGGCACAGGTTGCCAGAGACATGGTGGATGTGCTGGCCCTTTCAAGGTGAGCCTGGCTCAGACTCTGAGCAACTTGA
>NW_011142303.1:0-846 GCF_000146605.3 Meleagris gallopavo
CGAGTGGACAGTGAGTGGGTTGAGAACTAGGCTGACTGGCAGAGCGCGAGAGGGTCGTCATTGGTGGTGCAGAGTCTGGCTGGAGACCTGTAACCAGTGGTGTCCCCCAGGAGTCTGTGCTGGGTCCGGTCTTGTTCAACATCTTCATCAATGACCTTGATGAGGGGATAGTGGCCACCCTCAGCAAGTTTGCTGATGATACGAAGTTGGGAGGATTGGCTGACACACCTGAAGGCTGTGCTGCCATTCAGCGAGACCTGGACAGGCTGGAGAGCTGGGCAGTAAGCAACCAGATGAGGTTCAACAAAAGCAAGTGTAGGGTCTTACACCTAGGGAGGAATAATTGCATGCACCAATACAGGCTGGGGGATGAGCTGCTGGAGAGGAGCTCTGCAGAGAGGGACCTGGGCGTCCTGGTGGACGACAGGTTGGCCATGAGCCAGCAGTGTGCCCTCGTGGCCAAAAAGGCCAATGGCATTCTGGGGTGCATTAAGAAGAGCATGTCCAGCAGGTTGAGGGAGGTGATTCTCCCCCTCTACTCTGCCCTGGTAAGGCCTCATCTGGAGTACTGTGTCCAGTTCTGGGCTCCCCAGTACAAAAAAGACAGGGATCTCTTGGAAAGAGTCCAGTGGAGGGCCACAAAGATGGTGAAGGGCCTGGAGCATCTCCCCTATGAAGAAAGGCTAAGTGAACTGGGTCTGTTTAGCCTTGAGAAAAGATGACTGAGAGGGGACCTGATCCAGGTTTATAAATATCTGAGGTGTGGCGGCCATAGTGGTGAGGCCAGTCTCTTTCAGTGGTACGTGGAGACAGGACGAGGGGAACGGACATAAGCTGCAGCATAGG
>NW_011142304.1:0-644 GCF_000146605.3 Meleagris gallopavo
CCTCTTGAGGAGTGTCCAGCAGTATTTTTGAGAGAAAAGGGAAGGTACTTGTCAGAAAAGTGCTCTTTCTGGGAGAGAGTAGCATAGTTGGTTGGAAAATGCCACCCATTTGTGAGAAAGCTGCTTTGTTTCCGGGAGAAAATAGCATTCTTTGGGGAGAAGATGTCCTCTTTTGGATGGAAAAGTAGTAGTTGTGGGAGAAGCTGTCCAATGTTTGGGCCCAAGGTAGCATTACTGGGAGGTAATGTCATTGTATTGGAGAAGGGTGGTATTTCTTGGGGAGAATGTGTTCTTTTTGGAAGCCAACGGTGTACTTTGGGGGGAAAAAGCGGCCTTTCTGGGAGAAAGTGTCCTAGTTTGGGGAGAACGTGTCATAGTGTGGCGTGTGGTGTAGCAGATTAGGGGGAATTGGGAGGTATTCCTAAGAGAACTGTCATTTCTGGGTGAAAAGGTCTTATGTGGGGGGAAAAAGGTGAGGAATGTGTGAGAAAGCTGGTGTTTCTGGGAGTAAATGCCATCTTTTGGGGGCTAGAAATGGTCTTTCTGGTGGGATGTGCCACATCTTTGTGAGGCAATCGGTGTTTGTGAGGGCCAATGGCATATATTCTGGATCGAAATGGTCTTTCGCAGTAAAAGTCCAAAAG
>NW_011142305.1:0-487 GCF_000146605.3 Meleagris gallopavo
AAACCTGAAAAACTGAAGCTGACAAACTTTCAAACCACTCTATTATATCCAGAAAACAATTCCATCATCAAATAAATAAATAAGTAAAGATGGCAACACACTAAGACTCTTGGGAAATTTGCTAAAGGAGCAGACTGTTGTGCTAAGGATGAGCTATGCCACTGGTGTTCCTAACATGAATTGCTCCTGAGTTACATAAGAGGTAAAAACTTTGTGCCTGGAGAACACTACTGCAGAAAAGTGGCAACTGGCCTACAGAGAGGCTATGCCCTAGCATCAGTGCTGCTGTACGTGCCCTGGGAGTTTCCTGACCATATGGTACATTGGCAACAGAAAGAAGCAGCACCTGTAGCGTGGGCTTTTGGGGGTGTGTGTGTGTGTGTGTGTGTGTGTCTAACACTTCAGATGTGTCAAGAGCAAATCCAAGGCTATGGAACACTTGACAGTAAACAGGATTTGATACAGATGATGCAGCAGCACACTCAGA
>NW_011142306.1:0-417 GCF_000146605.3 Meleagris gallopavo
GGTTTTCCCTTCCACTCTTTTCCTCTCTGAATGCAGATGTGTAGCAGTGGAAACCTCACTAGCATGAATTGTGGCTCGAAATAAAGGCAGAGACATAGTATTCAGAGGTAGGCGTAGTGCATTCTGCATGTAGCCAAGGCGAAGTGCAAACCGCTCCTTTCCGATGCGCGCACAGGAGCCCGCTCACTCGTCGGAGAAAAGCAGCCGGCTGAAGTGGCCCGTTCTCGGCAAGCGAGAAACACGAGACCGCTGCTGACGGCTGAAAGCGGCATTTGGGGAGAAACGCGATTTCTCGGCCAGCTACGGCAAAGTCTCCGGGAGCGGTTCAGCGCGAATGCCGCTTTCTACGCGTGAGAGCGAAGGAGTGCGATTCCGATGCCGACAAGTGCGAATTCAGCCTCCTGCACTACCTGCGAG
>NW_011142307.1:0-1009 GCF_000146605.3 Meleagris gallopavo
TAGATAAGGTTGCCCATTGCCCCATCCAACCTGGCTCTGAACCTTCAGAGATGGGGCACCCACAACTTCTCTGAACAATCTGTTGCAGTGCCTCACCACCCTCTGAATAAAAAAAATTTCTCCTAACATCTAATCAAAGTCTCCCCTGCTTTAGTTTAAAGTTATTCTCCCTTGTCCTATCACTATTTGACTGTGCAAAAAGTTGCTCCCCTTCCTGCTTATAAGCTTTTCTCAAGAAATGGAAGGCCACAATGAGGTCTCCCCAGAGCCTTCTCTTCTCAAGACTGAACAAGCCCAACACCCTCAAGCCTTTCTTCATGAGAGAGGTGCACAAGCCTGGGTATCACCTTTGTGGCCCTCTTCTGGACATACCCCAACTGCTCTGCATCTTTCTTGTGCTGGAGGCCCCAGGCCTGGATGCATTACTGCAGGTAGGGCCTCACATGGGCAGAGCAAACTGGCACAATCGCCCTCCTTATCCTGCTGGCCACCCTCTTTCAGTGCACATCAGGATACAGTTGGCCTTCCAGGCTGCAAGCACACACTTCTGGCTCATGTCCAATTTTTCATTCATCAGGACCACCAAGTCCTTCTCCATAGGAGACACTGTTCTCTTGCCGACTCAATCTGCCCTCACAGATTCCTCCCAGCATTCACTTCACTTCTGATGCTCATTAGATCTTCCCATCAGTTGACACAACTTTGAAGAAAAAAACACTTTAAACATAAGCTTTGGCTAGATCAGTGAGTTGAAGTAGCTCAGTTGTGACCCTACAGCCGTCAATCACGTGTGAAAGAGGGTAACTAAATAAGATGTTGGTTCAGCCTAGCTGTAGCACATGGCCTTACTCTAGCTGCATTAGAAAGAGAAACCTAGCTTCAAACCTGGTTCTTCATTCCATCAGCTCATGTTCCCTCATATACAGACAGCATCATCAATCTGTAAGATTGCACAGATTTTTGAGATTCACACTGATCTAGATCTACGAATAATCAAGACCTGGCAGAA
>NW_011142308.1:0-651 GCF_000146605.3 Meleagris gallopavo
GCAGAAGACAATCATACCTAACATATAGATGGATACTTAATCAGCTGGGCATGCCAACATCCAGGAAGTAATCGGGTAGGAGGAGGTTAATGACATTACTCATTTCCTCTTTGCAAGAAAGTTGGTGTCAAGGGAGTTCAGTGTTGTCCAAGCAGATAGGACTAAGGTGGTGAGCTTTTCCCAATACAGAGATCCGCTATATCGCGACGCTTATACAATTCCATCGCGACGCATGTTGGTACAATTCAAGACGAGTGACGATCGGTGAACGTTGACATTCTTTTGTGGGCCAGTGCTTGATGGTGGTACTGGAGGCACGCGGTCGTGAGGTGCCAGTCTGTCCTGTGCTCCATCATCCCATGCAGACCATCACCGGGTGTTGCACGCGATCTGACAGTAACACTGGAACGCTCTGATGGCATTTTGTTCCTTCCGGTGATCCTGAAGGCTCAAAGACTCACGGGGAGAAATACAGATGTCTCAGAGGTACCAGGGAGGGGGAAGGTCTGCCCTCCAGGGCAACATACAGGCCGTGTTTCTATCCTGGGTCAACACTTCCACTTGTACAGGGGCACGTCCTGGCCGCCTGTACCACACCTTCTGGCCGGATGTCTGCGGCTGCATATAATATCAGGCACCAAAGGAGTGTCC
>NW_011142309.1:0-851 GCF_000146605.3 Meleagris gallopavo
TTTGGGTACCTTCATCTGAATAGGGCTGCATGAAAGGGTGTGTTTGATGGAGGAGAGGAGAGGAAAGTGCACTGCAGTTTGTGTTGGCTGGAGGAAAAGCACAACATTTCAGCAGCAGAAAGGCAAATTTAAGAAACGACGCTTGAAGACGTGAAGGTGGTGGTTGACTGAGCTAAGGTCTTCCTCCAGTCAGATGCTCTTCAAATGTTTCCAGATTTCTCTGTGCAAGAGGCTGATGGCAGAGGCCTTCCACGGAAGCGCAGCCTTGCGGAGAGGCTGAGGAAGAAGGCAGATCTTGAGCAGACACCAAGGAGAGGCACAGATGTAAGACAGGCATCAGGACTTCTGTACTGTCCTCTGGCTGCCGCCTCTTGCCTTCTGCAGGCCTTCTTTGACACCTACGAAGCTTGAGTGAGGCCGCATCAGTGTGAAACACCGGTAAGCTATGGAGCTCTGAAGGGGAGCTGTGGGCTCCGGTACCTCAGGAGGGGATGTGCGTGCTCTTTAATGTGCGTGCAGTCTGCTTGTGCTATGGCAGAAGGGCTTTGACAGCTGGGACCGTGTTTGTGTTGTCAGGAAAAGTGGGTATCAACACTTCCCCTACTGGAAGATTTAAAAGTAGAGCCTCTCGTTGCTGCTTACCGTAGGTTTTTCATCTCTAGAAACACAGGTGTTTGAATAGTGCTGTTTTTCATGGGAGATGTGCCAGAATGTACCTGATGGACTATTTGCTGGGCCTTTCTACCACCCGAAATGTTACTGATATGATGGTAGTTCAGAAAGACTGTGCTGTGGATTTGTTTCCTGGACTCACATGAGAAGGATGGCTGTGGAGTATGTTGGTCTTGGGG
>NW_011142310.1:0-565 GCF_000146605.3 Meleagris gallopavo
GGAAAGCAAAGGAGACACTCAAAGCACACCAAGAAACATACTCTGAACACGACAGGAATGCCTGCAGCAACGAACAAGATCATGCAAAAGAAAGGAGCAGGAAAGACAAAGAACCAACAAGTATGAAACAAAGACGACGCAAAGCAAAAAAAAAAGCCTCACTGCAGAAAAGAACGAAGGACAAACCGCAATACAAGGAAGGAGAAGAAAGCAAAGCAAAACGAGGTCGAGAAATACAACAGGAAAGCCAATGAATTCAATGCACTAGCATGGCAGAGCAAAGAAGCCTAGCAAAGTAAACAGATACAAACGCTCAGCAGGGCTTCGCAATGGAAAGAAAGAAGGAAAATTTAACAGCAGTGCAAGGCCACGATGCCAAACAAAAACCTAAGAGCAAACCAAAGCCAAGCAACACCACAAAAAAGTAAAGAAGGACCAAGTGCTGAAATGCCAAGGAAACCAAAGCAAAAAGCACTTGAAATCCTCACAAACAGAGGGGAATATGCTTAGGAAAGGAAAAAGACACTTCCAAGAACAGAAACAGAAGGGGAAAAAAATACAAACA
>NW_011142311.1:0-660 GCF_000146605.3 Meleagris gallopavo
TTTTTGGATGGAAAAGTAGTACTTGTGGGAGAAGCTGTCCAATGTTTGCGCCCAAGGTAGCATTACTGGGAGGTAATGTCATTGTATTGGAGAAGGGAGGTATTTCTGGGAGAGAATGTCTTCTTTTTTGAAGCCAACGGTGTACTCTGGGGGGAAGAAGTGGCTGTTTTGGGAGAAAGTGTCCTAGTTTGGGGAGAAAGTGTCATAGTGCGGAGTGTGGTGTAGCAGATTAGGGGGAATTGGGAGGTATTCCTAAGAGAACTGTCATTTCTGGGTGGAAAGGTCTTATGTGGGGGGGAAAAGGTGAGGAATGTGTGAGAAAGCTGGTTTTTCTGGGAGTAAATGCCATCTTTTGGGGGCTAGAAATGGTCTTTCTGGTGGGATGTGCCACATCTTTGTGAGGCAATCGGTGTTTGTGAGGGCCAATGGCATATATTCTGGATCGAAATGGTCTTTCCGCAGTAAAAGTCCAAAAGTCTGGGAGTAAGTGTCATGATGAGGAATGTAATGGAGTGTAATTGGGAGGAACTGGGAGGAATTTCTCGGAGTCGTGGTCTTTGTGGGTGCATATGTCCCATTTAGGGAAGGATAGGAGTATTTCTTAGCAGAACTGCCATAGCATTTAGGGAAAATAGTCCTATCCTTGAGAGACAAGTGGTA
>NW_011142312.1:0-595 GCF_000146605.3 Meleagris gallopavo
TCAAGTGAAGGAAGCAGCTTCCAGGTCCAAATACCTACCAGCCCTTAAGTACGCTCAGGGTTCCCTGCTAAAAACAGAGAGAGCAGCTCCACAATGGAGGAAGAAAAAATAAAAAATACACTCACTCCATCACCAAAGAACAAGGCATACTCCAAAGGAAGCACTCCCCAGGTTCAGATGCTGCCCCTACTCTTCCCAGCCCTTACATGGGATCAGGGAGGGGTGGAGCCTGGCTCTGCCCCACTCCACAGCCAAACTGCCCCCAGCTGTGCTCGCAGGGCTGCACCCCGCCCCACGTGTTGCCACAAAAACAGGAGGGCAAGGGAATGCCCAGGCAAAGGCAAGGGCCAAGAGAACATGGAAGGAAATGCCAAGGATGACGGCCCAGACAATACGGCAGGGAACGCCAAAACTGAATGCCGACATGAATGTGGCAACACAAAGCCAAGGGGTCATTAGGCCAAGAGAATGGGGCAAGGAACACAGAAATCGGAGGACAAGAGAATGTAATAGTGAAAAACAGTGCAAGACCAGAGACAAGCAAGACACAGAACAAAGAGGATAGGCAGCCTTCTGGGCACCATGAAGCGCAATT
>NW_011142313.1:0-599 GCF_000146605.3 Meleagris gallopavo
GTGAAGGAAGCAGCTTCCAGGTCCAAATACCTTCCAGCCCTTAAGTACGCTCAGGGTTCCCTGCTAAAAGAGAGAGAGCAGCTCCACAATGGAGGAGAAAATAAAAATACACTCACTCCATCACCAAAGAACAAGGCATACTCCAAAGGAAGCACTCCCCAGGTTCACATGCTGCCCCTACTCTTCCCAGCCCTTACATGGGATCAGGGAGGGGTGGTGCCTGGCTCTGCCCCACTCCACAGCCAAACTGCCCCCAGCTGTGCTCGCAGGGCTGCACCCCGCCCCAGGTGCGGGTTCCACAAAAACAGGAGGCAAGGGAATGCCCAGGCAAAGGCAAGGGCCAAGAGAACATGGAAGGAAATGCCAAGGATGACGGCCCAGACAATACGGCAGGGAACGCCAAAACTGAATGCCGACATGAATGTGGCAACACAAAGCCAAGGGGTCATTAGGCCAAGAGAATGGGGCAAGGAACACAAAAATCGGAGGACAAGAGAATCGTAATAGTGAAAAACAGTTACAACACCTAGAAGACAAGCAAGACACAGAACAAAGAGGATAGGCAGCCTCTGGCACCATGAAGCGCAATTCAGAGCTCT
>NW_011142314.1:0-504 GCF_000146605.3 Meleagris gallopavo
AGTGGCCACCCTCAGCAAGTTTGCTGATGATACGAAGTTGGGAGGATTGGCTGACACGCCTGAAGGCTGTGCTGCCATTCAGCGAGACCTGGACAGGCTGAACTGCATGAGTGTCGCATCCTGTTCATGGAGGGAGGGAGACCACAAGGACTGCAGTGCTGTCACACAGCAGCAGCTCAGCACCACACAGTCTTTTATCTCACTCGACCCCCTCCAGTGGGTGTGGGGAGAGAACAAGAGAAAATGAGGAAGAATTCATCGGTGGAGATAAAATTTATTTACTGAGACCGAAAAGGAAGAGAGACCAAGTGAGGTCCATCATGTGATCCCCAGTGCTCACTTTGGTGGAAATAATGGGGGACCGGGGACAGTGGGGGAACTGGGAGGCTGGGAGCACGGGATGACAGCTGGCACCTCAGCGTAGGTCAGCCCCTCGCTGTCCCGTGGGGGCACCTGGAGATAGAGGTTTGGGTTGCAACCATGGAGGTCCACAGGATGCTTCAG
>NW_011142315.1:0-428 GCF_000146605.3 Meleagris gallopavo
TGAGCATTGAGTAGGCTCAGGATACGCTGCTGTGTTCTTCTCTGTTTGTCTCTTTCCAAATATGCCATTCTCTTACTTAAATAAATTGGATACTATTGTTAACACCAGCGCTCCTCGTGTAAGAGTTTTCTTTTTTGTGTCTATAACACAAATCCACACCTAGGAATAGTTTTGCTTTGAACACGGCTTTTTTTCAATCTGTCATTTATTGCTAAGGCTCTTTTCCGAAGCTGCCTTTTTGTTTCTGGTAGGTAGGAATATGTTCAATAGCATCAAGACATGTTCTGTGCCACTGAGATGAGGATGCAGGAGGAGCTTGATGCCTGAGGAACTTTGCTGAGCATCGAATAGGCTGAAGCCAGCTGCACCAGCAGCACGGTGCGCTGAGGCGGACCTACAGATTGCCAGGCATACGGCCAGGCATGCCC
>NW_011142316.1:0-524 GCF_000146605.3 Meleagris gallopavo
TCACCACAACGCTGAGATGAGAAGCGCAGGCAGAGAAGCGCAGGCAGAGAAGCGCAGGCGAAGCAGTGCAGGCAAAGAAGAGAGCATCAGGTGACCGTTGCCGGGAGTTCTATCTCCTCGCTGACCGCAAAGCCCCTGGGGAAATGCAGCTCTTCTTCTCCTCTGGACAGGCACCCGGAACTTGAGCATCAGCAGTCAAACCCCCAGTGCATTACATGATGTTATGATTGGAACACTGATAATGAAAAATCATGAAACCATGACATTCCACCCCTTATTCCACATCACTGCATCATGCTTAATATAGACAAACAAAATATAAACACACGCACAAGGAATTACTGACTGCACTCCCTCAACATCAAGTTCCCTTGCGGTACACATTGAACATCCCCGTTTTCCTGCATCACCCACCAAGTGGACCCAGGTCCCTGGGCAAAAACAGTTCCACGAAGAGGTTTGTCCTTCTCAGAGGCTGGAAGAACCCAAACTGCCTTTCCCAACATGTTCTTTACATGTACAAC
>NW_011142316.1:2657-3051 GCF_000146605.3 Meleagris gallopavo
GAGATTCGTGATCCTTGAGTCCCTTCCAACCCTGGCCATTCTGTGATTCTGTGCCAGAGCTTGCTGCAAAGGTTATTCTTGGAGGGAGAGCAGGAACTCCATCTCTCCCTTCACAACACAATGCGCAGCCTCTCCCCAGCGACGAGCTCCGGGCTGTTTAATGCCTGTGCCATCATCGGGACTGCAGAACAAACCTTGGGGTTAAGAGGTTGGATTAGACAAGCGCTCTGTCTAGCAGAATTCACCACCTTCAACACTTTAAAGAAGTGACTTCTTGAAAGCCCTGAATCTGTGTGACACATCTGGAGATGCTGAACTAAACCCACAGCCTTCTCAAAAATGGAAGGGCTCTGTGGAACCGGCAGGAGGGGAACAAAGGCGCACAGAGGTCTGA
>NW_011142317.1:0-691 GCF_000146605.3 Meleagris gallopavo
TGTGGATTAACTGTAACGATAGAA
The DNA here is from genome assembly GCF_000146605.3 of Meleagris gallopavo. Lineage (NCBI taxonomy): Eukaryota > Metazoa > Chordata > Aves > Galliformes > Phasianidae > Meleagris > Meleagris gallopavo. The sequence goes on from NW_011142317.1 coordinate 25, forward strand.
GTGCTTTGTATGTCGGAAATACGCCATTCAGACAGATGAGCTTCATTTCAAAAACATGGATAGAAAGCCGTACGGTACCACTATGCGCTGTATCCATTTCCACATACGCCCTAGGACTCTGCATCTCCGCAAGCTTTGTACACTTTCAGAGCAAAAGCTACCAAATCTCTATTTGAAACTTCATGCAATGGTAGTTTTCTTGTCAAAGAAAACTTTTACTTTTTCAGCTTCCTTATAGATAATCAAGTATGGGTCCGAAAAGACCCATAGCCACTCCTCTGCCTACAGAGAGCTCCAGAGAATCCCTTTTGTTGGCCACATCGGGGTGTGTCTGAGCTGTTGCACGGTTCCTGCAGACAGGGAGATGCTCCTAAGTACTGCTTTGCAGTCAGAGCAGGGTCTGCAGGGCACAGCTGGTGGCACAGAGGTATGATGGGGTCTATGGGTGGCACAAGAAGGAGATGCGGGAAGCAGCTGCTGCAAGGCACAGCTCCAGGGTGCAGAGATGGGGCAGAGACAGGGAGCGAACTGGCGACACAAAGGCTGTGCAGGGCGAATTTGGGCTGCCCAACATCTCTCCCTGCAGTGCAGATGTCTTCCTGTGAGCAAATCACCTGTGCTCCCCTCCCACCCAGCTCAGCCTCCGCCTTCTGAGCCCTAGGGACAA
>NW_011142318.1:0-425 GCF_000146605.3 Meleagris gallopavo
CACTGCTGGCTCATGGCCAACCTGTTGTCCACCAGGACGCCCAGGTCCCTCTCTGCAGAGCTCCTCTCCAGCAGCTCATCCCCCAGCCTGTATTGGTGCATGCAATTCTTCCTCCCTAGGTGTAAGACCCTACTCTTGCTTTTGTTGAACCTCATCCGGTTTCTTACTGCCCAGCTCTCCAGCCTGTCCAGGTCTCGCTGAATGGCAGCACAGCCTTCAGGCGTGTCAGCCAATCCTCCCAACTTCGTATCATCAGCAAACTTGCTGAGGGTGGCCACTATCCCCTCATCAAGGTCATTGATGAAGACGTTGAACAAGACCAGATCCAGCACAGACCCCTGGGGGACACCACTGGTTACAGGTCTCCAGCCAGACTCTGCACCACCAACGACCGACCCTCTGCGCTCTGTCTGTCAGCCAGTTCT
>NW_011142319.1:0-628 GCF_000146605.3 Meleagris gallopavo
AGACTCTGAGCAACTTGATCTAGCTGTGGATGGTCAGCATGGGGGAGTCGGATCACATCGCAAACCTACCTGCATACAAGCAGCGCACCAACATGGGGTGCATGATGTTCATTACCTGCTGGACAGATCTCACACCACTGATTGGAGGAGCCCAGGCAATCCTTCAACTCCATCAGGCTGCAAAATGAAATCAGAAGAGACGCAGAACATAATTTAAAACACAAGGATGCACACAATGCCCTTAAAGAAGACCGCATGGATGCAATTAGCACATAGCCCTATTAATTACAGCCATCCAGCTTGAGATCCTCCAGAAAAGCAGAGCTCACAGCTCTGAAAGAAAGCAGGAATCACTCACCCCATTCTAAGGGCTCACCCCACACCCCAAAGGAAGCAGTCTCCAGATTCAGATGCTGCTCTTACACCTAGCAGCCCTTCAGTGCACTTGGGATCCCCCAAAAAGAGAAGACCACAGCCCTGAAAGAAAAAAAGAAACCACTTACCCCATTCCAAGGACCAATACTCCCCCACACTCTCAACTGAAGGAAGCAGCTTCCAGCTCCAAATACCTACCAGCCCCTTTTTTAGCTCTGCTAAAAAAAAGAGAGCGCAGCTCCACAATGGAGGA
>NW_011142320.1:0-608 GCF_000146605.3 Meleagris gallopavo
GTGTCACTGCACCCCACAGCTTGGTGTCCTTAGGGTGCACTCAACCCCACTGTTGATGTCCCTGATGAAGGGGAAACCCAGATGCTTGTACCAACTGGGCGTAGAAGCCCTTGGGAGCAGCCCTGCGGAGGACTCGGGGATCCTGGTGGACAAAGAGCTGGACATAAGCCAGTAGTGTGCACTTGCAGCCCAGAAGGCCAACTGTATCCTGGGCTGCATTCAAAGAGGAGCGACCAGCAGGGAGAGGGAGGTGATTGTCCCCCTCGACTCGGCTCTGGTGCGGCCCCATGTGCAGCACTGCGTCCAGGCCTGGGGCTCCAGCACAGGAATGATGTGGAGCTTTTGGAGCAGGTCCAGAGAAGGGCCACGAAGATGATCAGAGGGCTGGAGCACCTCTCTTAGAAAGAAATGTTGAGGGAACTGGGATTGTTTCTGTGGGAGAAGAGAAAGCTCTGGAGATAGCTCATGACAGCCTTCCAAGACTCGAAGGGAGCGCATAAGTAGGAGGGGCAACGGCTGTTGAGGAGGGTGGATAGCGATAGGACAAGGGGAAATGGTTTTCAAGTGAGACAGGGGAGGTTTAGGTTGGTTATTAGGAGGCAGCTTTT
>NW_011142321.1:0-400 GCF_000146605.3 Meleagris gallopavo
GGGGCACTGGAAGGAATAAATTCCTGCGCGCAGGGCCTGTTCCTGCAGCAGAAACAGAAGCAGCGTGAGCGTGAACCAGGAGGCCTGGTGCTGCTGAGCACCCGCCGTGCTCATGGGGTGAGGAGGGGGCTTCTACCTGGATGCAGGCCCGGTGGAACCAGGCGTGTCGGCAGGCTGGGCACAGCATGGTGCTGTAGGACATGCTGTCCCCCACGGGCTCCATACAGACGATGCAGGTTGTGTCCTGCTCCGGCGCTGCCTCCACTGCCTGCTGCGGGCGGTGCTCCCTGCAGAAGGCCTGGGGGGGAAGAGTGGGGAGGGGAGTGGGGCAAGGGTGAGAAGTGCTGCGAGGGAGGGCAGGAGGAACAGGAAGGAGTCCCAGGCTGTGACTCTGGCTCTG
>NW_011142322.1:0-556 GCF_000146605.3 Meleagris gallopavo
AATGAGGGCTTGAACTTGGATGAGCGCCTTGTGTCCGTCACTGTTGTTATGCGGAAGGCTGTCATCTGAAGCGCAGCGATTCGTGCTTCCTAAGAGCTGTGCATTGATGAAGCACACCGCCCATCATCGCTACTTGCTCTGACTCTTCTGGGTTGACAAGGGCTCGATTCACCTATAGAAGGATAAACAAGGGTTGGTGTCAAACTTCCACAAGCTGAATTATGAAAGTGGTTCTTGATCAGGGGTGAACTGAAGCTGTTAGGTATGGACTGGAATGCTAGAAGCAGATAAAAGCCCAATGTCAGCATGAATTCTATGTTGCTGAAAAGCAGGGTTTTGGAAGCTGGATTCGCACCCTTACCTGCCAGGACTACGACTTCTGTCTCCGAGGGCTCCCTGGCATTGTGCTGCAGTTGGCGTTTGGCCCCAGAGGATGGTTTTCCCAGCCCAAAGCAGGAACACCAACTTCCAGCTGGTGATTCCTTCATCTTGCTGCGTGGGCTTTGTCTGGAGAGAGAAAACACGGAATGGTGTGAGTCGTGCGCGTCAAGCAAGA
>NW_011142322.1:8882-9268 GCF_000146605.3 Meleagris gallopavo
CCGTACTTGACGTATCTGCTGGGTATGTAGGAAATTAATGCCTTTCAACTATCAATCATGGAGCCATTGCCGCCAGCTTACAGTCCAAGTAGTGAACCACAGTCCACGTATTGATGGCTACAGTTCTTCTGTTTGTAGAGTACAAGAGGGTGTTTGACTAGAGCTGACAAGATCATGGAGGAATGGGAAATGTAAGTGCAGAATTGTGGGGGCTCGTTAGTTAACCCAGACCTAACCCTTAGAAAGGGCTAGTCAAGTATATATCGAGTATGTCTACAGAAAGGTACTAAAGGAAACAGACAGCCAGATATCTGTCATTTCTCAGTCAACTGACGCGAGTGCTGGGGGATCTTAAGAGAATGGATTCCAGAAAGTAGAAAGGTTTT
>NW_011142323.1:0-418 GCF_000146605.3 Meleagris gallopavo
CTGCAGGCAGCTCTTGAGGATGGCTCCAGAACTGCTCCAAAGTGCACAAGCTCTGCCCTGCAGAAAGTCTGCCCAGGGGCACGCAGCGCCTGGAGCTGGTGACCGGCCGCAGAGCCCCCTGGTGTGCTGTCACAGGGCAGCAGGCATGGACATGCTGGGCTCCCTGCCATCCTTACGTCATTAAAGAGTGCTGGGAACTTGCCGGCCAGCTCCAGAGCCATGAGGCTGAGCTTAACCCCATCCCGGAGCTGCAGCAGGGTGCTGAGTATTGGTAGGGCCGAGATATGGATGTCACTGTCTGTGTCCTGCAGCTGCTCCGTGATGGCAGGAAGAGGATTGTTGCCCCTGCCTCTGGGGGAAAAAACCCTTCCTTAGTACAGCTGCGAGCACGGTGAGGGCAAAAGCACTCCAGTACCAG
>NW_011142324.1:0-535 GCF_000146605.3 Meleagris gallopavo
CTTTAAGCATTAGGCAAAAGGAACCAACATGGTTAACAGTAGATTTACTCCACGCTCCTTGGACTTCGGGTTAAAAAAAAGGAAATTGTTCTTGTAATGAAAAATCTATCAGTGTTCCCTGTTTTGCAAAGAGAGGATTTGCTACTTTATGTGCCATGGAAGCTGCCAACATGATGTATTATTTTAGACAAGTCACTTAGGCATGCCATGCCCATTTACCTACTTAAAATACAAAATAACTCTAATTTAATATGGAAGTGTTTAGTAAGACTTAATGAGTTTCTAGTACGTTTACTGCAGAGATTTCTAGGAACCAAATGGCATAATATTGCTTTATATATGGAAAATGATTACAGCATTTCATGAAGTATCAGTCTGCAAGTAAAAAAGCGTTCCAGCTACGAAACCACATTTGCGGTTTCACTGTGGAGAATGTGATATAATACTTGTATTTCTTAGGAATACTTATTTTATAACACTTTCTTTATTCACCAGTTTACAAGTAACAAGGATTTAAGCTCTCCAAGCTTCTTAG
>NW_011142325.1:0-788 GCF_000146605.3 Meleagris gallopavo
AGGCCTCCTAGCAGCAGGACCTGTCTGCAAGTCCTGATAGCAAGTCTATCGGGACTGCTGCTGCAGAGAGAGCACCGTGACAGCACAGAGTGCTCCCATCCTGAGCTGCCTGAGTCACAGCTGAGGTTGGAAGCTCAGAGCCCTCCCCGTGTCCTTCCTGCAGGGAGCCACGAGCACCCCATGGCCCAGCGGAGGCTGCCCCCTTTGACTCTGCCAGTGCTGCCCACCAAAGCCACCCGAGGAGAGCCAGCACCCGGCGCCCTGTGTCCAAAGAGGTGAGCGGTGGGAAGGCAGCAGCAGGGTGGGGGGCAGGTGCAGCAGGATGGAGGGTGGGTGGCACTGCCAACTCTTCAGAGCCCCAAGGCCGCGTGCCTCGGGTGGGGGTTTTGCTGCTGCATGTGATGGGGCTCGGGGAGGCTCCGTGTCACCTCCATCCCTGTGTTCACCTTGGTTCCAGGTCAGAGTTTTCCCAAGCACCATCCGGCACTCAGGGGTCAGCCAAGCTGCTCCGAAAACTCCGTGGGGAAGAAAGTCAAGCTGAGGAGAGTGAGGGAGACGGCAGGGCAGCAGGTAAGGCCCGGCCCAGGCTTCCCTGCACCCTTGGTGCCAGGCGAGGGGAACCAGGGCCCTGCGTGGTCGCTGGAATGGAGGAATGTCTCCCACATGGCTGAGTGTGCCCCAGAGGCTCCGTCCCCAGGGCTGGCTGTGGAAGAGGCCCCCCGGGGACAGCACCGTGGCCAGGCTGCAGTAGGTCTGCTGAGTCCCACTGCACTCCGTGCCTGGGTGCA
>NW_011142326.1:0-344 GCF_000146605.3 Meleagris gallopavo
AAAAAAGAAATGCAAAGAAAAATCAAAACCATACAGTGCAATATCATGGCAAAGTAAAGCATTCAAACAGGGAAAGTGAAAGGAAAAAAAGCCAACAAAAGCTAAACAGAGTAAATGAAAAAAAAGCGAGGAAAAAATAAAAAAGCAAAGGAAAGAGAAGCAAAACTGAAAGGAAAACAAAGCAAAGAATGAAAACTAAAAGCCACGCAGAGGAATGCGAAGGTATCCGTGCCACTGAGACAGAACTGCAACAGCACCAAGCACAGAAGGAAAGCGCAGGGAACAGGCTTGAGTTAAACGAGTCAGAAAGAGAAAAAGGAGCAAAACAGAAGATGAAGTCAATT
>NW_011142327.1:0-531 GCF_000146605.3 Meleagris gallopavo
AACAGCCAGATTGTTTTTTTCTTTTTAACCACGCACAGCATGCAGGCACTCGTTCAACACTGGAAAAAAGCATAGCTAATGGTGGTAACCGTGTTGAAAAACAGAGTTTTGTAGCTGAGAATTCACTCTATGTATCTGTTGTCATTTCTATGGAAATAAATAGGAGGCATTCCTTTCAGAGCAATCTACGTACATCATCAATGAGCCATCATCCTAGTAATGCAGTAATACTAATAATAGGAACAGAAAAAAACAGATTCTCAGAATACCTTTTGTGGGGATGGAACAACAAAACCAACGCTGCAGTCAGCTGCAGTTATTCCCCCGGAATGAACTGATAGCAGCAGAAAGGTCATGGCCACTTCCGACACTCAAACTGTACCAGCATTTCAGAGCACGCAGCCTTGGCATAAACCCTAGGATAAACCAAATGGCATCTCTGTTCCAGCAATTTTTTCCTTCAATATACGTGAATAGACTGGAGGTACTAATCCCACCAGTTCAGTTCTACCATTGTGTCTTACGGTGAAG
>NW_011142328.1:0-536 GCF_000146605.3 Meleagris gallopavo
GGAAGTGCAATGCAAAGGGCTGGAGCCAGCAGGAGCAGGCCAGTGATCATCCCCCTGTACTCAGCACTGGTGAGTCCTCACCTTGCGTACTGTGTTCAGTTCTGGGTCCCTCACTACAAGAAGGACACTGATACCCTGAAATGTGTCCAGAGAAGAGCAGTGAAACTCTTCTGTGTGAGGAGTCTAGAGCACCAGTCTTATGGGGAGCGGCTGAGGGAACTGGGATTGTTTAGTCTGGAGAAGAGGAAGCTCAGGGAAGACCTTATCCCTCTCTACAGTTAGCTGAAGAGAGGTGATGTGAAGAGAGGTGGGGGTCGTCCTCTTCTCCCATGTAAGTAGTGATAGGACTTGGGGGAAGGCCTCAAGTTGCACGAGGGGAGATTCAGGTTGGATGCTAAGAAACACTTCTCCACAGGAGTGCCCAGGGAGCTGATGGAGTTACTGTCCCTGCAGGTGTTCAAGAACATTAGATGTGGTACTGAGGGCCGTGGCTTAGTGAGAAATATTGGTGGTAGGTGGACGGTTGGACTGGATGA
>NW_011142329.1:0-555 GCF_000146605.3 Meleagris gallopavo
AGGCTGTTTCTCTCGACCAGGAGACTCTCTCGCTCATTTTGCACTGTTTCCCTGAGACCCTCCTTTTCAATTTCACAAACTCTCTCCCTCTCCAGGATAGTATTGAATAAGGCCCGGTAAGCATTAGCCAGGCCCCAAATAATTTGGGCCTCCTCAGATCTTCCTGAGCCGCGACATTCCTGTCTCAAATATCTGTTTAAATTTTCAGGGTCTTTCAGGTGTTCTGGAGTAAAGTTCCATGACACCGAAGATTTCCATCTCTCTAAAGTCTCCCCCAGGCCTCTCCACATTCCCTGCCACTCAGTATTTACTGCTTTGGGCAGACTTCCTCAAAATATAATAAATACTAATAATAAGTGAAATGGTGAGCAGTACATTCACAGAGATTAATAACGTGATCAGGTGAGCATTGAAAATCTGCATAAAGAATTCAAAGGAGAGGCTGGAAACCTGCTTAAGAATCCCCAACCCTGTAAAATTAGCAGCTCCCTCTGGAATGGTATGCCACACAATATGCAGATGCCACATAGTTATTTCCATCCATGTTATCAATTG
>NW_011142330.1:0-367 GCF_000146605.3 Meleagris gallopavo
GGAACTACCAGCATGTCAGTCTCACCTCTGTGCTGGTCACGGATCATGGAGCAGATCATCCTGCAAGTGACTCTCAAGCACACATTCCAGTGCGTCACCACCCTGTGCGTGAAAAGCTGCCTCCTAAGAACCAACCTAAACCTCCCCTGTCTCACTTGAAAACCATTTCCCCTTGTCCTATCGCTATCCACCCTCCTAAACAGCCGTTGCCCCCTCCTGCTTATGCGCTCCCTTCGAGTCTTGGAAGGCTGTCATGAGCTATCTCCAGAGCTTTCTCTTCTCCCACACAAACAATCCCAGTTCCCTCAACATTTCTTTCTAAGAGAGGTGCTCCAGCCCTCAGATCATCTTCGTGGCCCTTCTCTGG
>NW_011142331.1:0-742 GCF_000146605.3 Meleagris gallopavo
CTTTTCACACCAAAAATACCACACTTGCCCTCCAAGAGAAGTCAGTCTTTCCCACTATTGCCCACTTTTCTCCCACGTACTTGTCATTTTCTCCCAGAAATACCACATTTCACTTGGAAATTGGGCCTGTGCTTCCAAAAAGATGATATTTTCTCCCAGGCATACCTGTTTTCTTCAAACTACCGCACGTTTTCTCCCAAAAAGACTAGATGACAAGACCAAATTGGACACTTGCAACCAAGAATAGGACATCTCTCCCACAAATACCACTTGTCTCCCAAGGATAGGACATTTTCCCTAAATGCTATGGCAGTTCTGCTAAGAAATACTCCTTTCCTTCCCTAAATGGGACATATGCACCCACAAAGACCACGACTCCGAGAAATTCCTCCCAGTTCCTCCCAATTACACTCCATTACATTCCTCATCATGACACTTACTCCCAGACTTTTGGCATTTTACTGCGGAAAGACCATTTCGATCCAGAATATATGCCATTGGCCCTCACAAACACCGATTGCCTCACAAAGATGTGGCACATCCCACCAGAAAGACCATTTCTAGCCCCCAAAAGATGGCATTTACTCCCAGAAACACCAGCTTTCTCACACATTCCTCACCTTTTCCCCCCCACATAAGACCTTTTCACCCAGAAATGACAGTTCTCTTAGGAATACCTCCCAATTCCCCCTAATCTACTACACCACACTCCGCACTATGACAGTTTCTCCCCAAACTAGGA
>NW_011142332.1:0-659 GCF_000146605.3 Meleagris gallopavo
TTTTGGGGATTCTGGTCCCCATTTGATGTATCCGTTACCTCCACGGATTTATCAGCTTCAGGCACGGTTGATAGTTTGTCTATTATATCTTCTTGTTTGTTTTCCATTCTGTCCAGCTTTTCAGCTACCTTTGTAATGGCTGAAACACAAGCTCGCAGAGGGCTTAAATGTAACTCAAAGTCTTGAAGTTTATTAACCAATTCACTTATAAGGGGTCTTCTTTCCCCTCTGCCATACATTGCTGCAAATGTGCTGGCGTACCTTTCTGGTGCGGTCTTTGTGAATGTACGCCACATGTTTGGTGTACACCTGACTCTCTCGGGATCATGCTCTTGGTCTGGCTCGTCAGGAATGAAAGTCGGGGCTATGTAGCATTTCCACCACAGCATATTCTCTTAAATAACAGATGCCTTCTTCCATATCAGCCCATTTCTTTTTCTCAGGCATCAGATCATTCTTTGAAGGGGTATCTTTCTTTTACAGCTAACAACATCCGCTTCCAGAGGGTAAAGGCCTGGTTCTGGCATGTACTAATACCTCTGTCAATGGCTGAGTCCCTAGCAATGCCACCCAGTTGGCGAGCTTCTCTACTATCCAGCCACACACTGTTGGCCCCATTGTCCCAACATCGAAGTAACCAAGTGGCAATAGGCTCATTT
>NW_011142333.1:0-849 GCF_000146605.3 Meleagris gallopavo
GATGTCACAGAATTGCAGAGGTTGGAAAAGACCTTCAAGATCATCGAGTCCAACTGCAACCTGACCGTGTCACTCTAACAGCCCACCACTAAATCACATCCCTGAGCAAACTAGAAACTCTACCCAGGATACTGAGGTATTTTGTTGTGGATTAACTGTAACGCTAGAAGTGCTTTGTATGTCGGAAATACGCCATTCAGACAGATGAGCTTCATTTCAGAAACATGGATAGAAAGCCGTACGGTACCACTATGCGCTGTATCCATTTCCACATACGCCCTAGGACTCTGCATCTCCGCAAGCTTTGTACACTTTCAGAGCAAAAGCTACCAAATCTCTATTTGAAACTTCATGCAATTGTAGTTTTCTTGTCAAAGAAAACTTTTTCAGCTTCCTTATAGATAATCAAGTATGGGTCAGAAAAGACCCATAGCCACTCCTGTGCCTACAGAGAGCTCCAGAATCCCTTTTGTTGGCCACATCGGGGTGTGTCTGAGCTGTTCCACGGTTCCTGCAGACAGGGAGATGCTCCTAAGTACTGCTCTGCAGTCAGAGCAGGGTCTGCAGGGCGCAGCTGGTGGCACAGAGGTATGATGGGGTCTACGGGTGACACAAGAAGGAGATGCGGGAAGCAGCTGCTGCAAGGCACAGCTCCAGGGTGCAGAGATGGGGCAGAGACAGGGAGCGAAGTCGCGACACAAAGGCTGTGCAGGGCGAATTTGGGCTGCCCAACATCTCTCCCTCCATCCAAGTGCAGATGTCTTCCTGTGAGCAAATCACCTGTGCTCCCCTCCCACCCAGCTCAGCCTCCGCCTTCTGAGCCCTAGGGACAAGCCACGAGCTGCTCCT
>NW_011142335.1:0-777 GCF_000146605.3 Meleagris gallopavo
GGACTCCATTTTCTCTTCCATCTGACTACTATGCACTGAAAATCAAGAGTGAATCAAGAGGAAATCAGCTTCTCCATGCTCGTGCATGATACAAGATTTGAGCTATCCTTCTCAAGACACTCACAGATGTCACTTACAGTCAGGATTCTGATGCAGACCTGCTGAAACAGCCAAAGCAAGGTGCATTAAATGCCTGCTTATCAATGCCTCTAGTAGAATGCATTCCTGTATCTAAATATGCACAGAAATATTTATGGCTTTTTAATTTTTTGTCTATATTCATGTCTATTTCATGTATTTAAAATAGATAACTACATACAATTTATGTGATTTATGTCACTATATAATGACTGTATTTATAATATGTGCACACATGTATGAATTCTGTTCTTCTTCTACTGACCAGGGATAACTACCTGTGGGAAACACTCCCAAGTCTGCCAACAGAGTGCTGTTCACAAGGTCCCATCCAAGCCCGCAGTTCAAGTGGACAATGCAGTTGTGACAACAGCAGCAGGTGAGCTGCTAAGGTGGAAACTCGACCTTTTCAACGTAACAGCTGGGTAACTTGTGTCTCCACTTCAATCATTTTGCCCTTCTTTTGGCTCTCCTTTTCATGTGAGTCAAAGTATTAGACTCTGAATGTGTGTCTGTGTCAAACGGAGGTAGAGCAGAGATCAGGAGAAGAAGGAGATGCAGAAGATGGCTAAATTCCCAGCAGAATTAAACTTTCTGTTTCTAATGATCAGTGAGAAATTAGCCAGTAGCACACCTGAG
>NW_011142336.1:0-791 GCF_000146605.3 Meleagris gallopavo
CTCACAAACACCGATTGCCTCACAAAGATGTGGCACATCCCACCAGAAAGACCATTTCTAGCCCCCAAAAGATGGCATTTACTCCCAGAAACACCAGCTTTCTCACACATTCCTCACCTTTTTCCCCCCACATAAGACCTTTTCACCCAGAAATGACAGTTCTCTTAGGAATACCTCCCAATTCCCCCTAATCTGCTACACCACACTCCGCACTATGACACTTTCTCCCAAACTAGGACATTTTCTCCCAGAAAGGACGCTTTTTCCCCCCAGAGTACACCGTTGGCTTCCAAAAAGAACACATTCTCCCCAAGAAATACCACCCTTCTCCAATACAATGACATTACCTCCCAGTAATGCTACCTTGGGCCCAAACATTGGACAGCTTCTCCCACTAATACTACTTTTCCATCCAAAAGAGGACATCTTCTCCACAAAGAATGCTATTTCCTCCCGGAAACAAAGCAGCTTTCTCACAAATGGGTGGCATTTTCCAACCAACTATGCTACTCTCTCCCAGAAAGAGCACTTTTCTGACAAGTACCTTCCCTTTTCTCTCAAAAATACTGCTGGACACTCCTCAACAGGACATTTGCTCCCATCTACACCCCGTTTTCTCCCCAAAGGACCCCTTTTTCACACCAAAAATACCACACTTGCCCTCCAAGAGAAGTCAGTCTTTCCCACAGTTGCCCACTTTTCTCCCACGTACTTGTCATTTTCTCCCAGAAATACCACATTTCACTTGGAAATTGGGCCTGTGCTTCCAAAAAGATGATATTTTCTCCCAG
>NW_011142337.1:0-500 GCF_000146605.3 Meleagris gallopavo
ACGCACGGGCAGACATCTTGCAGAAAGCGCCCCGTTACACGCGCACACGTGCCACCCCATCCCTTTGTGCAGCCCTGTGCACACGCGCGCACGTGCGACCCCATCTCTGCGCTCTCCACGTGCACGTGAAGCCCCGTGGCACCACGTCCTTCTGTCCACCCGTGTGCACCATCCTCCCCCCTTTGCACGCCCTCTCTCTCTCTCTCTCTCACTCTCACCCCTTTGCACACACACGCGTGTGCCCCTCCACACCCCGATTTCCCCACCCGCCATCTCTCACGTCCTTTGTGCGCGACCCCCCCGCTGCAGAGCCAGTTGTTGCGCCCTGCTTTTGCAGCAGCGCTTAGCAATCGGCCCCCACCTAATATTGATGGTAATATCCAAAAAATCCCGATTGTTTTAAATGTATTGTCTTTTTAAATTAAAAGACAGCCTCGCAGCTAATGCTGTGAATCTGGATCGCTGGACTGTGAGACATTTCTGGCAGTGAAGTCCCTCTC
>NW_011142338.1:0-848 GCF_000146605.3 Meleagris gallopavo
TTTGCTTTGGTGAGGTGGGGACTGCCATTGCTTCCTCAGTCCCACACACCCCTTCCCATCCCACACTGCCATGGGAGATCAGGTTCTGGACCACCTGAGGACCCAAACATCCAGGAGACTTTGGGTCCTGACGAGATGAGTCCCAGAGTTCCGAGGGAATTCACCGCTGCAGTCACCGAGCCACTCTCCATGGTATTTCACAAGTCGAGGCAGTCAGGTCAAGTCCCTGCTGAGGAGAAAAAAAGGTGACAGCACACCTCTTAGGAAGGATAGAAAGTGTGACGCGGGCAACTACCAGCATGTCAGTCTCACCTCTGTGCTGGTCACGGATCATGGAGCAGATCATCCTGGAAGTGACTCTCAAGCCACACATTCCAGTGCGTCACCACCCTGTGCGTGAAAAGCTGCCTCCTAATAACCAACCTAAACCTCCCCTGTCTCACTTGAAAACCATTTCCCCTTTGTCCTATCGCTATCCACCCTCCTCAACAGCCGTTGCCCCCTCCTGCTTATGCGCTCCCTTCGAGTCTTGGAAGGCTGTCATGAGCTATCTCCAGAGCTTTCTCTTCTCCCACACAAACAATCCCAGTTCCGTCAACATTTCTTTCTAAGAGAGGTGCTCCAGCCCTCTGATCATCTTCGTGGCCCTTCTCTGGACCTGCTCCAAAAGCTCCACATCATTCCCGTGCTGGAGCCCCAGGCCTGGACGCAGTGCTGCACATGGGGCCGCACACCAGAGCCGAGTCGAGGGGGACAATCACCTCCCTCTCCCTGCTGGTCGCTCCTCTTTGAATGCAGCCCAGGATCTAGTTGGCCTTCTGGGCTGCAAGGGCACTCTCTGGCTCTCC
>NW_011142339.1:0-320 GCF_000146605.3 Meleagris gallopavo
TGATACAAACAAATGTTTATTGAAAACTAAAGGAAAGAATTAATATTTGTCATTCTCTTTTTGCTGTTTTCAGGGAGCAAAAAAAAACCCTGTTGACCTCTTACTGCCTGGCAGGGGTTGTTGGAGGGTGCTTTCCTAGCCGTACCAAGCTTTTCAGGTTTGACTCAGTCTCAGGAATTCTCTCTCTCTCCTATTTTATTTGATTTATTAGTCCAATATCATAGTTAGTAAATAAGTTCCCTCCATAGATGGTTGCTGCTTGTTTTTTTTTCCTTACTTTGAGCCCAGCTCCCATCTCCTTACCCCTTTTCCCTTTCCCT
>NW_011142340.1:0-584 GCF_000146605.3 Meleagris gallopavo
AGCTGCTCACTGTTTGTTGGATTAAATGATTGGCTTAATTGCAGTATTTAGTCGGACAGCGTTACTAGTCCTGAGCAAAGCCTTGGGCGTAACAGCCAGGCCAAAGGAGGAGGTTGGGGTAGAGGGGAGCACAACATCACAGAATACAATCTCATTCTGCTGAGTGAATGAGGATTTGCAGAGATACAGAATGGTGTGTCCACTGTTGATGTAAGTGAACATGGCCTTATTTTGTTGATGACTCTGTGCCAGCTGTCTGACAGACCTCCAGTTCAGACAGTCCTTTCTAGATTTGGCAGATCTCTTTCAAAGAAAAAAATGAAATTCTGTTCTTTCTCACAGTTCTGTCTAAAGTGATACGGTGATGTCTCATATGTTCAAATTTAAGCGCTATCTCAATCCCTTACCAGCATCTGTCATTTACCTCCGATAATCTTGCCATGGTTTAACTGGTGAAGAGAATTTACACTGGCTAAATAAACATGATCTCTGTTTCTTATAAGCCTTGCAGAGAACTTCACCTTTGACTTCAGTGTGGGAGATACTCCTCAGTGTTCTCCCTCTAGCCTTAGCAATAAGCTGTA
>NW_011142341.1:0-607 GCF_000146605.3 Meleagris gallopavo
AACTATGGATGCTATGCGCAAATCATTCACGACTGTGACACGTGTGCCACAATTAAACAAGCCAAGAGAATGAAACCCTCTCTGGGGAGGAAGGGCGATGGCAAAAGTACAAATATGGGGGAGGCATGGCAGGTTGATTATATCACCTTGCCACGATCTCGTAATGGTAAGCGTTATGTGCTCACCATGGTGGAGGCAACAACTGGGTGGCTTGAAACCTATGCAGTACCCCACGCTACCGCCCGAAATACCATATTAGATCTTGAGACACAAGTCCTGTGGCGACATGGTATCCCAGAAAGAATTGAGTCAGATAATGGGACTCATTTTAAAAATTCTCTTGTAGATACCTGGGCTAAAGGTCATGGTATTGAGTGGATTTACCATATTCCCTACCATGCACCAGCCTCAGGTAAGATTGAACGATACAATGGGTTGTTAAAAACTACGCTGAAAGCAATGGGAGGCGGTACATTTAAGCACTGGGAGAAGCATTTGGCAGAAGCCACCTGGTTAGTCAATACCAGAGGATCTATCAATCGTGGTGGTCCAACCCAGTCCAGCTCCCTACATACCGTAGAGGAGATAAAGTCCCTGTTGTACATGT
>NW_011142342.1:0-636 GCF_000146605.3 Meleagris gallopavo
ATGTAAGCCGCGCTGTCCCTGACTCAAATACTGACTTAGTTTCTCAGGATCCCACAGATGTTCAAGTGTAAAATCCCATGACACTGCGGGTCCCCTTGCTTTTAAGATCTTTCCTAAACCTCTCCATATTCCCTGCCAGTCAGCACTCTCTGGTTCTGGAGGAGACTCCTTCCCTTTGTAAAGGAATATAATCATAATCCAGGAAAACAATAGCGCGCCCATGAGTATTAATTCAAAATTCGAAAACCGTCTGACAAACCGATAAAGAAGCCTGGAGACTGGTCTGAACATTGTGCTGTTTGTAAAATTAGCCATTCCATCTGGGATGTGAATGTCAAAATTCAGACCATACCACATTGCATACAGGTACCATGCAGGTGTCTCCGTCAATGCCCTTAAGTAGTTATATATGAACATAATTCCACAACAAGTAATTATGGCCTTGACAATTTGCCAATAGGTTGAGAGTAACATGACGGCTTGTAAGCCTTTACTCAACACCCCCACAATGAAAAGTAGGGTTCATTGCTGGTGTCTATTAAAACAGGGTTAATGAATTGAAACTGACAAGAAGAAGGAGGAAAAAGGAAAAAAAGAAAAAGGACACTACCAGACTGAGCAGTGCTCAAAGTTTAC
>NW_011142343.1:0-715 GCF_000146605.3 Meleagris gallopavo
TGCCAAACTTGAACGGACTTTGACAAGTTCAGATTCAGAGCAGCGCTGCTTATTTCAGGGACTGCTCTGGCTTCAGGGAATTGGGATCCACGTGGAAGAGACTGTCATTTCCACAGGAACAAGCTTAGAAAAATGTTTATAAAGAAAGAAACGCTAGTAAAAACAAGCCAACTGTCTGCTGGTAGCCACAGCAATACTTACTGGACTGTCTTTTGCCAATCCCCTTAAACCTCTCCTTTCACCTACAATTTACGGGCAAACAGCCTTACAGAGCAGAAAGCAGAGCTCACTATGCTCTACCAGCACACTCTCTAACTAACACCCGTGTCTGTTGAGGCGGTCGCTGGTCCCCTGCCAGGCTGGATCTTCATCTCACCCAACACAGTTCTCCTGCCGAAATTTAGGTGTAGACTTGAAGGGAATCGTGGCATGGGTAGGCCAGTTTCCCTCCACTGACTGCAGAAGCTTTGATGCGTGTAGATAAATATTTCTTCTGAGCTGGACAAACCCAAAGACAAATGCTCATCATTGCACAAGGCATGATGCCAGCCTGCATTTCATCTCTGGCTCGACTCATCACTGCTGAGTGAACTTCAGGGCCTTACTTCACTTCTTCCCAAAGTCTTGGAATTCTTCACCTTCAGTGGGATTTCCCTATGGCTGTCTAGTAAAAGTATTGGAACACTCAAACACTCAGGTGAAATAAAACAATGAA
>NW_011142344.1:0-538 GCF_000146605.3 Meleagris gallopavo
TTCTCTTGGAGGGCAAGTGTGGTATTTTTGGTGTGAAAAGGGGTCCTTTGGGGAGAAAACGGGGTGTAGGTGGGAGCAAATGTCCTGTTGAGGAGTGCCTAGCAGTATTTTTGAGAGAAAAGGGAAGGTACTTGTCAGAAAAGTGCTCTTTCTGGGAGAGAGTAGCATAGTTGGTTGGAAAATGCCACCCATTTGTGAGAAAGCTGCTTTGTTTCCGGGAGAAAATAGCATTCTCTGGGGAGAAGATGTCCTGTTTTGGATGGAAAAGTAGTAGTTGTGGGAGAAGCTGTCCAATGTTTGGGCCCAAGGTAGCATTACTGGGAGGTAATGTCATTGTATTGGAGAAGGGAGGTATTTGTTGGGGAGAATGTGTTCGTTTTGGAAGCCAACGGTGTACTTTGGGGGGAAAAAGCGTCCTTTCTGGGAGAAAGTGTCCTAGTTTGGGGAGAAAGTGTCATAGTGCGGAGTGTGGTGTAGCAGATTAGGGGGGAAATTGGGGAGGGTTATTCCTAAGAGAACTGTCATTTCTGGGTGAAAA
>NW_011142345.1:0-456 GCF_000146605.3 Meleagris gallopavo
GTGGAATTTCTGGGAGAAAATGGCGTATTTTTGCGAGAAAACTGGTATTTCTGAGAGAAAATGTTATATTTTTGGGGAGAAAACTCCTATTTCTTGGAGAAAATGTCATATTTTGAGGATGAAAACTGGCATATCTGGGAGAAAATGCCGTGTTTTGGGGGACTAAACTGGAATTTCTGGTAAAAAACGTTGGGTTTGTCAGGAGAAAAATTGGCATATCTGGCACAAAAATGTCATCTTTCATGGAGAAAGCTTGTATTTCTGGGAGAAAACGTCATCTATTATTGGAGAAAACTGTTATTTCTAGGAGAAAATATCATATATCAGGGGAGAATCCTGCAACTTCTGGGAGAAAAATGTCATATTTCTAGGCAGACCACTGGTATTTCTGGGAGAAAAATGTCATGTTTCTGGTTGAAAAATGTCCTATTTCTGGGAAAAAACAGGTATTTCTGA
>NW_011142346.1:0-752 GCF_000146605.3 Meleagris gallopavo
CGGGGATCCTGGTGGACAAAGAGCTGGACATAAGCCAGTAGTGTGCACTTGCAGCCCAGAAGGCCAACTGTATCCTGGGCTGCATTCAAAGAGGAGCGACCAGCAGGGAGAGGGAGGTGATTGTCCCCCTCGACTCGGCTCTGGTGCGGCCCCATGTGCAGCACTGCGTCCAGGCCTGGGGCTCCAGCACAGGAATGATGTGGAGCTTTTGGAGCAGGTCCAGAGAAGGGCCACGAAGATGATCAGAGGGCTGGAGCACCTCTCTTAGAAAGAAATGTTGACGGAACTGGGATTGTTTGTGTGGGAGAAGAGAAAGCTCTGGAGATAGCTCATGACAGCCTTCCAAGACTCAAAGGGAGCGCATAAGCAGGAGGGGGCAACGGCTGTTTAGGAGGGTGGATAGCGATAGGACAAGGGGAAATCGTTTTGAAGTGAGACAGGGGAGGTTTAGGTTGGTTATTAGGAGGAAGCTTTTCACACACAGGGAGGTGACGCACTGGAATGTGTGCTTGAGAGTCACTTCCAGGATGATCTGCTCCATGATCCGTGACCAGCACAGAGGTGAGACTGACATGCTGGTAGTTCCCCGCGTCACACTTTCTATCCTTCCTGAGAGGTGTGCTGTCACCTTTTTTCTCCTCAGCAGGGACTTGACCTGACTGCCTCGACTTCTGAACTACCATGGAGAGTGGCTCGGTGACTGCAGCGGTGAATTCCCTCGGAACTCTGGGACTCATCTCGTCAGGACCCAA
>NW_011142347.1:0-449 GCF_000146605.3 Meleagris gallopavo
ACAGTCCAATAAACTCTATTATCCCTTTCCCCCCCCTGGCTGGGGGCAGGGCCCCTCTATTTGTTACCTTCATTGTCTGCAGCAACTGGAGCAATCACCTTTTTGGAGAAGTTCACCTTGGTGGTTGAATTGTCTTGTAACTCTCTTACCCGTGCTTGAAGTACAGGAGTAGGTTGTTTATGCCACTCCTTCATATCTTCTCCATGGTCACGTAAGTAATGCCACAAGGCAAAACGTGATGTGGTCTTACTGTTGTCACTTGCTCGAGCAGGAGAACGTCTTCTTTTGATAGCTGAGACATTAGATGCCACCGGCTGGGAAGAAATCAAGTTGATCAGCCCCTCCAATAGGACTGTTTGGGAATTCTGGTCCCCATTTGATGTATCCGTTACCACCACGGATTTATCAGCTTCAGGCACGGTTGATAGTTTGTCTATTATATCTTCTTG
>NW_011142348.1:0-483 GCF_000146605.3 Meleagris gallopavo
GCCGCTCCCAGTTCCCAGAGGGCTGTGAGCTTTGTCCTTTTGGGAAGGCAGCACCCGGAGGGCGATGAGGTGAAGGTAACGTGGGACGTTGTCATTTCTTCCAGGGATGAATGCAGGGAAAAGCACCCAGGCTGCTGTTGGCAGATGTGTGCGGAAGCGCCACGTGGCAGTGATGGTACTGTTCTCAGCTGTGCTGCTGTCTGCGCTGGTGCTGGCCTGCGTTGCTGCGTCATGGACGTGGAAGGAATGTCTGTGAGTTGTCTTTTTCCCCCAAGCACTTCATTGCTGCGTTTGGCAATGAAGCACTTGTGGTGCCGGGGTCCTGGGCAGCCAAATCAGCTGCTGGCAGTACACTGTCAGGATTTGTGTGGCAAGGTCTTCTAAGTTTGCTTGCCCTTTATTTCCTGTCAGTGAGTAGTGCTTTCTGAAACTCCTTTTCACAGTGTGTGCAAGAGAGGAGAGAGAGCGGCAGAGCGAGCTCAT
>NW_011142349.1:0-364 GCF_000146605.3 Meleagris gallopavo
GCCCAGAGGAACGCCCTCCTGGAGCTCACCCCTAAACTCAACGCACGGTGCCCGCTGGCTCTGCAGAAGGCACCGGGAGCAGCTCAGGGCTGCAGTGGCCGGCAAAGACAGCTGTGCAAGGCAGAGCACTGCACTCAGCGCACAGCCTGCCCCGTACCTTCCCTTCTCTGCCACAAAGGAAGCAGGAAGTCACACGTCACCCGGAAAGAAAATTAAAACCTGAATGAAAACTAACACCTCTCAGGGACTTAGCTGTGGATTGCCCCGAGTCTCAGTGAGCGGATTAAACCTGGGCTTCGGTAAGCCACTGCCTGGAGACACGGCTGTCATCAAGGACAGGTGAGAAACGTTCCCACTGCGTGCC
>NW_011142350.1:0-739 GCF_000146605.3 Meleagris gallopavo
AGAATATGGCATTGCTTGTAGATATACGTGGTGACGTATTCAATTTCTTTTAACTCCTTCCCTTCTCAACTAGCGGATGGAAAAGATGTCAGCACAGTATTTGGGTTTTTAATGCCTTTGCATTTGTGGTAGCTCTCTTTCACAGTGGTTGTCATTCTGATGACGGAGAGCTTATCACTGCAGGCAGTTACTTCCCCCAGAAAGTCACCTTTATTCCAGAATGGTGTTTTCAAGCCAACTGCATGATTCAACTGTGTAAGTTACACTGCTGGTGTAGTAAGATTGTGATTACTTGGATCTTGAATGTTCCCACCTATAGAAACTCTTGCTCCATAAAGCCTTGCACCTGATAAAGAGTAATGATTGAGATGTCAGCTTTCATGACGTCAACTTATTTTGTTGGAATTCCTTTAGGTAAAGATTGGGGTTTTCTATATGGCATGCCTGGTTTATACAAGTACTGGCATAATAAAATGGTCTGATGCTATCACTTCAGAGAGACCGTGTAACTTCCCCGTAGAGCTGTTTAGTTTTCTGGGGGAGCTGAAGAATCTGGCATTTTGCATTGAGAAGCCTGTGTGGGCAGAATATTTAACGCAGCAGACAGGCTTGTGGGAAGTGGCATTCAAAGGCAGGGAACTAGGAGTCTTTAATCAGTAGAAAAGGGCAGCGTTTTAAACGCCGTTAGCGTGGGCTGCTCAAGCTCAGCTCAGGTAGCACTTAAGACAGGATGAGAAAG
>NW_011142351.1:0-752 GCF_000146605.3 Meleagris gallopavo
AGGAATGCAAAGAAAATGAGAAAATGAAGAAACAGTGGAAAGCAAAGAGAAAATGCAGTAAGGAAAATAAGGGGAAAAAGCAAAGAAACCAATGACATCCAAATCAACATAGAAGACATTTTTAGATTTTTAATAAAATATAAGAGAAAAAGAAAAAGCAAAGCAAAGCAACGACATCCAAAGCAAAACAATACAACACAAACAAACGAAACAAAACAAAAACCCCAAAAGCAAAGAAAATAAACAATAAAAAAACAGTAGAAAAGCACAGAAAAAAAAGAAAATGCAAAGAAAAATCAAAGCCATACAGTGCAATATCATGGCAAAGTAAAGCATTCAAACAGGGAAAGTGAAAGGAAAAAAAGCCAACTAAAGCTAAACAGAGTAAATGAAAAAAAGCGAGGAAAAAATAAAAAAGCAAAGGAAAGAGAAGCAAAACTGAAAGGAAAACAAAGCAAAGAATGAAAACTAAAAAGCCATGCAGAGGAATGCGAAGGTATCCGTGCCACTGAGACAGAACTGCAACAGCACCAAGCACAGAAGGAAAGCGCAGGGAACAGGCTTGAGTTAAACGAGTCAGAAAGAGAAAAAGGAGCAAAACAGAAGATGAAGTCAATTCAAAACCAAGAAACTAAAAAAACAAAGGAAAAACGAAAGACAAAGGGAAGAAGTGGGAACAAGCAGAGTAGAAAGGAAGACAAAGCAAAGCAAGAAAACTAGAAAGCAATGCGAAGCAACGTGAAGCAGAGGTG
>NW_011142352.1:0-457 GCF_000146605.3 Meleagris gallopavo
TATTGGACTGTGTGGATTAGATG
The DNA here is from genome assembly GCF_000146605.3 of Meleagris gallopavo. Lineage (NCBI taxonomy): Eukaryota > Metazoa > Chordata > Aves > Galliformes > Phasianidae > Meleagris > Meleagris gallopavo. The sequence goes on from NW_011142352.1 coordinate 24, forward strand.
GCCTGGCACATCAGAATCACGAAAATATAAGGCCCTGGTGGATACTGGTGCACAGTGCACTCTAATGCCCTCGAGTCACCAAGGGACAAAATCAATTTATATTCATGGGGTGACTGGAGGTTCCCAAGAGCTGACTATGTTGGAGGCCGAAATCAGCCTCACTGGTAAAGACTGGCAAAAGCACCCTATTGTGACTGGCCCAGGGGCTCCATGCATACTTGGTATTGATTACCTCAGAAGGGGATATTTTAAGGATCCCAAAGGGTATCGATGGGCCTTTGAAATAGCTGCTGTAGACACAGAAGGTGTTAAGCAGTTGTCTATTTTGCCTGGCCTGTCAGAAGATCCATCTGCCGTGGGGTTGCTACGAGTGAAAGAGCAACAAGTACCGATTGCTAACAAAAACGGTGCACAGACGGCAGTACCGCACCAAC
>NW_011142353.1:0-683 GCF_000146605.3 Meleagris gallopavo
CAAAACGTTCCAGTGTTACTGTCAGATCATGTGTAACACCCGGCGATGGTCTGCATGGGACTGATGGAACATTGGACGGATCTGCACCTCATGACCGTATGCCTCCGGTAACATCATCGAGCGCTGGCCCATAGAAGGATGTCAACTTTCACCCATCGTCACTCATCTTGAAATTTACCAACGTGTGGCGATGAAATTGTATAAGCGTCACGGTGTATCGGATCTCTGTATTAGGGAAAGCTCACCCTTTTAGTCAACCTAATCATTGGTTCACGCCATGAAGGGGTGGAATGTATGGGGCTGCTGAATCACGGCCTGAAGCTTTGATTGATCACCTGAGGCGAGCAATGAGTCAGCCACGGGAGCACAGGTGAAGGCAATTCAGCTGTGCTGCAGGAAGGGGTGGAGCCTGGCTCCACCTCTCCTAGACCCATTTAAGAGCTGACTGCCAGTGGGGAAGGATCTCTCTCTGGAGATCCGCTCCATCAGGAGTTCGTCTGGCGAGCCCAGGACAGGGTGAGTGACTTTCTCTTATTTCTCCAATATAAATGCTATTAGCCGAGCTCCTGGATATGGATCTATACCATCTGTATATCCATTGATTAAACAAAGCCCATAGCCCCATGACTTGACATATTGCCCCACCGCCCCATTTGTGCCCCATATCGCTGCCCCATGGCCCC
>NW_011142354.1:0-509 GCF_000146605.3 Meleagris gallopavo
AAGTGACTCTCAAGCACACATTCCAGTGCGTCACCACCCTGTGCGTGAAAAGCTGCCTCCTAATAACCAACCTAAACCTCCCCTGTCTCACTTGAAAACCATTTCCCCTTGTCCTATCGCTATCCACCCTCCTAAACAGCCGTTGCCCCCTCCTGCTTATGCGCTCCCTACGAGTCTTGGAAGGCTGTCATGAGCTATCTCCAGAGCTTTCTCTTCTCCCACAGAAACAATCCCAGTTCCCTCAACATTTCTTTCTAAGAGAGGTGCTCCAGCCCTCTGATCATCTTCGTGGCCCTTCTCTGGACCTGCTCCAAAAGCTCCACATCATTCCTGTGCTGGAGCCCCAGGCCTGGACGCAGTGCTGCACATGGGGCCGCACACCAGAGCCGAGTCGAGGGGGACAATCACCTCCCTCTCCCTGCTGGTCGCTCCTCTTTGAATGCAGCCCAGGATACAGTTGGCCTTCTGGGCTGCAAGTGCACACTACTGGCTTATGTCCAGTCTTCTTT
>NW_011142355.1:0-416 GCF_000146605.3 Meleagris gallopavo
ACGCACGGGCAGACATCTTGCAGAAAGCGCCCCGTTACACGCGCACACGTGCCACCCCATCCCTTTGTGCAGCCCTGTGCACACGCGCGCACGTGCGACCCCATCTCTGCGCTCTCCACGTGCACGTGAAGCCCCGTGGCACCACGTCCTTCTGTCCACCCGTGTGCACCATCCTCCCCCCTTTGCACGCCCTCTCTCTCTCTCTCTCTCACTCTCACCCCTTTGCACACACACGCGTGTGCCCCTCCACACCCCGACTTTCCCCACCCGCCATCTCTCACGTCCTTTGTGCGCCGACCCCCCGCTGCAGAGCCAGTTGTTGCGCCTGCTTTGCAGCAGCGCTTAGCAATGGCCCCCACCTAATATTGATGGTAATATACCAAAAAATCCCGATTGTTTAAATGATTGCTTTTAAT
>NW_011142356.1:0-364 GCF_000146605.3 Meleagris gallopavo
TGCACGGAGAGATGTGTTGGTCTCTGTGGAAACAGCAAAGAAGTGGAATGTGCATTTCCCGGCATGCCCCGGAACCTCACTTTGCTGACTGGTCATTGTCTGCCCAGCAGGTAAGGGCGATGCACACCCGCCAGCGTTTACCCATTCCTGAGCCCGGCACAATAGGGTTCCCCCAGAGCTCTGAATTGCGCTTCATGGTGCCCAGAAGGCTGCCTATCCTCTTTGTTCTGTGTCTTGCTTGTCTCTGGTCTTGCACTGTTTTCACTATTACATTCTCTTGTCCTCCTATTTTTGTGTTCCTTGCCCCATTCTCTTGGCCTAATGACCCCTTGGCTTTTGTGTTGCCACATTCATGTCGGCATTC
>NW_011142357.1:0-710 GCF_000146605.3 Meleagris gallopavo
AAAGAAAGGCCAGCTGAAATGCAAGCAAGGTAAACCGTAAAAATGTAGCTGTAGTAAGGCTTTAACTGTAGTACATAGTGAAATGGATTGTCAGTGTTGTGACGCTGGTAAGGAAAAGTCTTATTTCTTCATTCTAGATTACTGTCTGTAGTTGGAAATCCTTTTTTTCTGTTACTGAGAATGGAGAATTCAAGAGCGATTGTACACAGCTATCCAAGAACCAATTAGTCATACCACGGTGTAAATGCATTTTTGAATAATGACAAATTCTTAACAAGTCTTTACTTAAGAACTTAAAAAAAAAGAAATAAAATAAAATAAAGTAAAATAAATAAATAAATGAAATGAAATGAAATGAAATGAAATAAAATAAAATAAAATAAAATAAAATAAAATAAATACACAATTAACAGAAACAAAGGAATTACCCTGATGCCAGCTGATCATCATTAGATCACCAGATTATATCCTTTCTTTTCCACTGGTAAATCAACACCTGGGCTTAAGGGACTTGATGGCACTCACATTAAGAGATTGTAAGACTAAATGACACAGGAAAATTCTGCCCTGTCATCTTAATAACTGTCAACATCTTATTTAAGCAGCACTACAATACATACTCTGTATTGTATTTACTATTTCTTAATTGTATTTTTCTTATATTGTAAGCTGGAGGCATCTATTATTTTTGTACATTATATATCATAACC
>NW_011142358.1:0-362 GCF_000146605.3 Meleagris gallopavo
GTTGGGCAGCAGTGCCAGGGCCTCAGCTCCCTCTGTGAACAACTTCCCCCCACTCTGAAGAGTCATAGGCACGTTAGAGGTTAGAGTTTCCTTTTTCCTGTACCGTAGGGCTTTGCCTCCAGTTTTGGCTTCGTTTATATCACAGGAATCGGATAGCAAATTAAGTTCCAAGCAGTGCACTGATGCACTGGGACAGCAGCAACATTCCTTGTGCTGCTTAGTTCCCAGAGATCACACCACATCCCGGACCAACCCAGGACAAATCACATCTCCTGTGCAGATCCTACACAGCCTTTTCCAATAAACCCCCTAAAGGACTCCTCTTCCAAGAGTTTGGACCTCAAAACCCAGCCTCTTCCAAA
>NW_011142359.1:0-762 GCF_000146605.3 Meleagris gallopavo
GGTTATAAGAGCAGATACGTTTATTTCTGCGCTGCGCCACAGGCCGGGTGCAAGGGGCATCGCTCCTCCTGGCTTGCACGCCAGAGAGTGGTGATACATTTATAAGCCAAGCCATACATATTCAACAGTATCACCCAAGACCCATTGACATATTCATTACTTTTCCGGGAATTCATTTACATACTGCCCCCTCCCCAGGGCATGCACATTAGCTTCCATTGGACGAAGGCTCAACGTCCTCCTCCCCATTCAGTGGTCGTTCCGGAATGAAGTCAGACGGCTTCCTCGCCATGTCCTTCCAACCTTTGTCCCAGTTCTTGAGCTCTTCTCCCGCCCTGCATGCCTCAGCAATTTCTTATCCTGCTTATCTTCCCTTTCCATTGCTTCCTTAGGGGCCCCTTTCTACTGACTTGAGAAGGCTCCCTTTTTAGAATATGCTTGGGTCAGCAAATAAACTCCCCCGTGAGTAAGCAAAAGGTTAAACTAAACCATAGATTCCTCTAAGCACTAGACTCCCCTAAGCAATAAATTCCCCTTGAGTTAGCAAAAGGTTAAACTAAGCGATGCTATTTGTGACTTCCTTTTGAGTTAGCAAAACCAAGCGATGTTACGGACCCCTTACATCTTGTATTCTTCAGCTTACTATCTCACCTGAGCCAACAGAGCAGCCCAACAGTTCTCGTGAGAGTGGCTGATGTGGTGTCAGCATTGCCAGGGCAGTGGAACTGCGTCCACGCCCCTTGCCGTAGGAGAAGCTTATGG
>NW_011142360.1:0-815 GCF_000146605.3 Meleagris gallopavo
TTTTAATGGCATGGGCAGCAGCAATAGCTGGAATATTCACAGATGACTCCTCATGGACCAGCAGGGGGCTTCCCCCTTGGTCTCAGTCTGAAACAGAGAGCACAGGCCACAGTGAGGAGCTGAGGACAAACGAGGAGGATTTCAGGCTGTGGAGCACATCTGCAGACAAAGCTGCAGGAAATGCACTCAGTCCTTATCATGAAAACTTAAGAAGGAACGGCAAGTCTAGGAACACTTGTTTCTCTCCCTGGTGTGCAGCAGGTGCTCGCCAGGCAATGCCAAGATGCATCTCTCTCTACCCAGACTGATCAGCAATGGCACTGACCCAGACAGGTGGCCTTGCCCATTTTGCCCCATCCTTTCCTGCGCTCCTTGCCCAGGAAGGTTGATTGTTTAAGATGCCAGGAGACCGTTCAGAGGGAAACCAAAGCTACGGCTGCAGTTCACAAGGTGCAAACAGTGCCACTGCAAGCACAAAGCAAGCCAAAGAGGAGCATAAGAGTCTGCTCACTTCCTGTAACCCATTGCCTGGAGACCTCAGCCATGGACTGGACACAGGAGCTGGTCCACCGACCCAATCCTTGGCTCACTAGCAGTGCCACCTTCCTTTAACTTGGTGAAAATGGGAACAGCACTGTGTCTTTGGGTGACAAAATCCAGGCAGGATGGGGATAATGCTCCTGCATGTTTGTTACGCCAGATCTGGTTCTGTTGCTACTATGACTTTCATGGCCATCTAGATGCCCGTAGCCAGGAAAGAAGCTTGGAGGGCAGCTTTTCAGTGACACAATAGAGTCACAAGGACTCTCTCTCTC
>NW_011142361.1:0-329 GCF_000146605.3 Meleagris gallopavo
CTGACAGCTGGCAGGTTCCGCTCCAGAGATGGCTGCATCTGACCTTGGAGAAAAATGTTTCTGTTCTGATCTCTGTTTTTCTAAGGATGAGACTGTGACAACCTTCCTTCTTAGCGCATGACAATGACACCTCACTTTCTTGCAACCAGCCCTTGAATATCTGATGTAGAGTGATATCTGACTCCATATGCTGGGTTCAACCCTGAAGGTGACTGCTGTGCCTACAGAACTCTTCCAACTTCTGACTTGCTTTTTTTTGTGTTTTTTTTTCCCCTTTATTTTCATGTCACTGCAGGCTGGAAGTCCAACCTCTATCACAGCTCCTCATA
>NW_011142362.1:0-520 GCF_000146605.3 Meleagris gallopavo
ACGGGCGCCGGCCGGGTGGGCGTCACGTGGCCCGGGGAGCCGGCGGTACGGGGCCGAGGAAACGCGGGTCCTGGCGGGGCTGGGCGGTGGGTCACGTAGGGCCGGGAAGGGAATCCGAGGCGTCCTCCTGGAGCTGCGGGTGCCGGGACGCGTTCTGGGGCCCCGTGGGGCCGGCAAGGGGGTGCTTTGCTATTGGAGACAAGCCGTTCCGTAAGGAGCGCTGGGTGATGCTGACTGACGCCATCCCTTGTGAGCGTGCTCTATAGAAAGCTGCCCTCTGTGGGAGCGAGGAAACGAAACGCGGTGATTCAATACTGCCGGGTTGTTACGGGGTTCCTGCAGTCTGGGATTCTAGTCTGAGGACTGCGTGAGGACGCTACGAGGATAGCAGCTCCTGTGAGTGTAAGTTCTGTTATGTCAGATTCGGTGATTGGTTCCCAGTTCCAGATTCTTTGTATTCTTGTGATGATTCTGGGCTTCAAATGTGTGGTGGTGACTCTGATTCCTCACTAAGAGTACA
>NW_011142363.1:0-402 GCF_000146605.3 Meleagris gallopavo
TGGGGAAGGAGTTGTGAAGGGGGTGGAAGTTCATGTCAATCTCTTCTACTACTAGGAGGCTAACTGCACATTGACTGCTGGGTGGGGAGCAATTGCTTTTGCATTCATCATAGCTGTTATCCTTTTCCTTTCCTCTATCTCAGTAAATAATTTTATCTCAACTCATGAGTTCTACTTTGTGTTGTTTCTTCCCCCCCTTCAATTCTCTCCTGCAGTTCACTGGAAAGGAGTGGAGTGAGTGAAGTACTGTGTGATGCTCAGGCACCTGCCAGGTTAAACCACAACAGAGGGATAACTTACTCTCTCTGCCAAGGGAAAAATAAAAACACCTTCATTATTATTTAGGAAAGACTGAACACAGCTCAGACTTACTGGCTTGAGGTCTCTGTAGGCCATAACCTG
>NW_011142364.1:0-337 GCF_000146605.3 Meleagris gallopavo
CATTGCGTGTTGCATGGGATGTTAATCCCTGGGATTTACAGTTTCCTTTCCTGTCCTGTTTTATAATGGGAACCCAGCGTTCACCCGAGATCCCTTACTGTGACCATGGTACGGGAGAGCTGGCATTGACTCTTTGGGATTTTTTTGCTTTTTTTTCCCAGCAGCAGTGACCAGCTCGGATGTGCCGAAGGACATCACGGACATCCAGGGTTTGTTCTCGTGGATCAATGGTGAGTTTGGGGGCTGCAGAGCTGCAGGTGCGTGTTTGCACAGAGCGGGTGTGGGAAGGCTGTCATCGCCATTTTGGGGGATATTCTTGTATTTCAGAGGTGGCAAG
>NW_011142365.1:0-651 GCF_000146605.3 Meleagris gallopavo
GTGTCACTATGCAGCTGGAGAAACAACTGAGCAAACAGGAGAGAATGAGAAGAAAGAGCTGCTGACAGCAGTCCTGTCTCAGAAGCCATTGTGGAAGCATGAGAGAGGGCAACATGGGCAGCTGATGGCAGCAGGGTGATTGATATGTGTCTGTGGGAATAAATGGTGGTGGCTTAGAGCTGAGTGAATTCCTTCGAGAGGCAAAAAGTGTGTCTCAGCTTTTGCCGGAGATAGCATTTTGTTTGCTGATGCACCTTTGCTCGGCAGAATTTAGAGCTGTCAGGCAGATTGGGGCTCACCTACCATGTGGGTGGGAACAGGACTGTAATGTTTTTTGTGAGTGCGCTGCAGTTTAAACATCAGTTTCTGTTCTGGTTGTAGAACAGTGTCTTTTGTTTTTTGGGGGGTGGGCATGGGCTGACAGGACAACGCTGCTCCTGGTGTCTGTGAAATCAACACACAATCTGTTGTTGTAGGGACGGAGCCTGAGCGGCCTGGGGATGGTGCTGGGCAGTGGGGGAAAATGGAAAGCCTCCCCAGGTAAGAAGCTCTTCTGAGCTGTGGTGTGGCAAACTGAAGAAACTATGCTTGAAGACCAGAAGCTTGTGGTTGACTGTGCTAAATCTTCCTCCAAGGAGATGCTCTTCAGGT
>NW_011142366.1:0-374 GCF_000146605.3 Meleagris gallopavo
TAACAGCAATGCAAGGCCCCGATACCAACAACAACCAAAGAGCAAACAAAGGCTAGGAAAAACCAGCAAAAGAAAAGAAAGCGTAAGTAATAAAAAGCCAAGGAGAGCAAAGCAAAATCACTTGAAATCCTCACAAACAGAGGGGAATACGCTCAGGAAAGGAAAAAGCAGTTCCAAGAATAGAAACAAAAGGGAAAATAAAGCAACCCTGGGAAAAAAAACCCAATGCATTACAATGCAGAAGGAGCAGGAAACCAAGGCAGAAACCACAGAAAAACAACATGGAAAACAAACCGAGGAACCAACATCAACCCATAGCAGCAGCAGCAGCCTCCTGCAGCAACAATGAAAATGACAAAAAAATACAAGGTCAT
>NW_011142367.1:0-430 GCF_000146605.3 Meleagris gallopavo
GTGGAGCTGCTCTCTCTCTTTTTTAGCAGGGAACCCTGAGCGTACTTAAGGGCTGGTAGGTATTTGGAGCTGGAAGCTGCTTCCTTCACTTGAGAGTGTGGGGGAGTATTGGTCCTTGGAATGGGTAAGTGGTTTCTTTTTTTATTTCAGGGCTGTGATCTTCTGTTTTTGGGGGATCGCAAGTGCACTGAAGGGCTGCTAGCTGTAAGAGTAGCATCTGAATCTGGAGACTGCTTCCTTTGGGGTGTGGGGTGAGCCCTTAGAATGGGGTGAGTGATTCCTGCTTGATTTCAGAGCTGTGAGCTCTGCTTTTCTGGAGGACCTCAAGCTGGATAGCTGTAATGAATAGGGCTATGTGCTAATTGCATCCATGCGGTGGGTGTTTTTTAAGGGCATTGTGTGCATCCTTGTTGTGTTTTAAATTCTGTTC
>NW_011142368.1:0-398 GCF_000146605.3 Meleagris gallopavo
CATTTCCATTTGTAAGTACAGCAGGCCAATACTAAGATTAGTCTGACTTGACGAGAATGTGTTTGCAGAAGCTCAGATCATCAGTAGCACAGGCATCCTCTTTCCCGCAAGAGGTGAAAGGATTATTCTAAAACATCCCTTTCTCATCTAAGTGGAGGAAATAATTGAAAGAAGAGCTGATTATACAAGACTCCTAATTAACCCATGTTTCACCACCCATCTGTTATCAGCCAGCTTGATCAATTCATTATAACAAACTGCCTCACTACTTTTAGCACAAATGATGAGATGTATGAAGATTTAATACAAAACAGAAAACCTTCCAGGCTCACAGAAAAGTTCCTACTTGCCAAGCAAATCTATTAGCTGCACAGGCTGTCCAGTAGCTCATTCATTCC
>NW_011142369.1:0-387 GCF_000146605.3 Meleagris gallopavo
TGGACTTCTAAATAAGTTTGTGTTGTCGGCAAGTGAACAACAACCCTCGACGACCCATCACTGAAGATCGACATCTGAAGATCAACATCCGAACCGTCTTTTCTATCGCCCGTCTTCCCTTCCCCATCTCCCCACATGACCAGCATTCGTAATAAACTGGACGGGCCAACATCTGCCCTTTGTGTATTAATCTCGCCATCAGGTGCACATCGAGGAGAACCTCCTCTCGCTCTGATAATAGGGGCCAGACAGTGCCATCTCCTTGAAGAAAAGCTGAGGGACGATGGCGACTCTCCCAGGACGTGCAGGTTGTAGTGGAATTCCTAAGTCGCAGTCTGAACCAACTCGTGAGCACGAGTGCCTGGTGCGAGAGAGAGACAAGGCTGC
>NW_011142370.1:0-844 GCF_000146605.3 Meleagris gallopavo
TACATTGCTGCAAATGTGCTGGCGTACCTTTCTGGTGCGGTCTTTGTGAATGTACGCCACATGTTTGGTGTACACCTGACTCTCTCGGGATCATGCTCTTGGTCTGGCTCGTCAGGAATGAAATCGGGGCTATGTAGCATTTCCACCACAGCATATTCTCTTAAATAACAGATGCCTTCTTCCATATCAGCCCATTTCTTTTTCTCAGGCATCAGATCATCTTTGAAGGGGTATCTTTCTTTTACAGCTAACAACATCCGCTTCCAGAGGGTAAAGGCCTGGTTCTGGCATGTACTAATACCTCTGTCAATGGCTGAGTCCCTAGCAATGCCACCCAGTTGGCGAGCTTCTCTACTATCCAGCCACACACTGTTGGCCCCATTGTCCCAACATCGAAGTAACCAAGTGCAATAGGCTCATTTGGGTGACGTAGAAAAGTCTTTTCTCAGACTTCGAATTTCATTCATTTTTCAGAGATCGATCAACAATAGTAACGATATCTTGCTCACCTCTTACTCTTTCGGGACTTCTTGTTGCCCTCATTGGCGCTGGTGACCGTGGTCTTACTGAGGGCCCCTCCCCTGGACTTAGGGGTGCTTCTTGTGGATCTTGGAGCCACTCCTCTGGACCTCTCTCCTCTTCTTTCTTCTCTTCTAACTGAGTCGAGATTCGTTTCATTTTCCGTCCTCTTACAGGGGCAAGTGACATCAATTGTGGTGCTTCTTGTAGTTGATCAGGTTGGTCAGTTCCAATGCTCTCATCCTCCAGTTCAGCTCGGAGCCTGTCTCGTTCGATTATGAGAGTATCTAGCTCCAGACTTGGAGGGTGTCTTGTTGAGATTGAA
>NW_011142371.1:0-671 GCF_000146605.3 Meleagris gallopavo
TCTCCAGTACAGTCCCAGAATCAAAGAGTCTGGAAGGGAGACCTCTGGAGATCATCTAGTCCAGCCTATGCTAAAACAGGTTGTCTACATTAAGTAGTGCTGGAAAACATCCAGGGGAGTTTTGAGTATCTCCAGAGAAGGAGACTTCGCAGTCTTTTTGGGTAGCTTGCTGCAGGGCTCTGACACCGTCAAAGTAAAGAAGTTATTTCTCGTGCTTGTATGGAACTTCCTGTGTTCCAGTTGGTACTCATTGCCTCTTGTCCTGATGCTGATCACCACTGAAAATGGTCTGACCCCATCCACTTGCCACCTGTGATTCAGGTATTGGTAAATGTAGATAGGATCCCCTCTCAACCTTCTCTTTCCCAGGCTGAACAGCCCCAGGTCTCTCAGCCTTTCCTCATCAGGGTGGCACAGCTAGACTGTGCCACTGATCACAGCCCTCTGAGCTCTGCTTGTCAGCCAGTTCTCAATCCACCTCACTGTCCAGTATCTATCCCACACTTTCTAAGCTCACCTATGAGGATGTTAAGGGAGACAGCATCAATTCAGTGTCGTGCTGAATTCAAGGTACACAGCATCCGCTGCTCTTTCCTCATCCACCCAGCTGGTCATGACATGGTCATAAATCCTTGGAGTTGGAATGGACCTCTGAATGCCATCTAGTCCAA
>NW_011142372.1:0-732 GCF_000146605.3 Meleagris gallopavo
CCCAGATGCTTGTACAAACTGGGCGTAGAAGCCCTTGGGAGCAGCCCTGCGGAGGACTCGGGGATCCTGGTGGACAAAGAGCTGGACATAAGCCAGTAGTGTGCACTTGCAGCCCAGAAGGCCAACTGTATCCTGGGCTGCATTCAAAGAGGAGCGACCAGCAGGGAGAGGGAGGTGATTGTCCCCCTCTACTCGGCTCTGGTGTGCGGCCCCATGTGCAGCACTGCGTCCAGGCCTGGGGCTCCAGCACGGGAATGATGTGGAGCTTTTGGAGCAGGTCCAGAGAAGGGCCATGAAGATGATCAGAGGGCTGGAGCACCTCTCTTAGAAAGAAAATTTGAGGGAACTGGGATTGTTTCTGTGGGAGAAGAGAAAGCTCTGGAGATAGCTCATGACAGCCTTCCAAGACTCGAAGGGAGCGCATAAGCAGGAGGGGGCAACGACTGTTTAGGAGGGTGGATAGCGATAGGACAAGGGGAAATGGTTTTCAAGTGAGACAGGGGAGGTTTAGGTTGGTTCTTAGGAGGCAGCTTTTCACGCACAGGGTGGTGACGCACTGGAATGTGTGCTTGAGAGTCACTTCCAGGATGATCTGCTCCATGATCCGTGACCAGCACAGAGGTGAGACTGACATGCTGGTAGTTCCCCGCGTCACACTTTCTATCCTTCCTAAGAGGTGTGCTGTCACCTTTTTTCTCCTCACCAGGGACTTGACCTGACTGCCTCGACTTG
>NW_011142373.1:0-672 GCF_000146605.3 Meleagris gallopavo
CTACTCAGGCAGAGCTCAAGCGCTCCAATGAAGGGACGCAGCACGCACTGCTCCTGCCCTCATTCCAGCCGCTTATGACATCATAGGGACCACCAGGCTGCTCCACCATGATAGACAGGGCCAATATCACAGAATCACAGAATGGCCAGGGTTGGGAAGGACCCCAGGGATCACGAATCTCCAACCTCCCTGCCACAGGCAGAGCCACCAACCTCCCCATTACAAACTACACCAGGCTGCCCAGGGCCCCATCCAACCTGGCCTTGAACACCTCCAGGGATGGATGGGGCATCCACAGCCTCTCTGGGCAGCTGTTCCAGCACCTCACCACTCTCACAGCAAAGAACTTCCCCCTCACATCCAACCTCAATCCCTCCCTCCACTTCAAACTCATCCTGCTGCTATCTACCCTTTCAAAGACTTGATTCCCCTCCTGTCTGTAGGCTCCCTTTAACTACTGGAAGGCTGCAATGAGGCCAAGAGCAGAGCAGGAGGGGACAACCACCTCCCTGTCCCTGCTGGCCACCCCTCTGCTGATGGAGATAAGGTGATACTGTGAGCTCCGCCAACCAGCACTTCTCAACCCCCCACTGCCCACCCGTCTCTCCCACACTGTCTCAGCTTACGTACAAGATGCTGCACAAGAAGATGCAAAAACAAAGGTACTCAGTT
>NW_011142374.1:0-543 GCF_000146605.3 Meleagris gallopavo
CTTTAGACTCCCCGATCCCTAACTCTTTAACTATCAACAGAGCCACTTTCTTGGCTTCCTCATCAGCCAAGTTGTTTCCTCTGATGTGATCGGACTTTCCCTTTTGGTGACCTCTTCTGTGTACAATTGCAATTTGCTTTGGGTTTCTCAAAGCTTGTAGTGTCTGCTTGATTAGGTATTCATGAACCAACCCTTTTCCTTGTGAATTTATTAGCCCCCTCTCTTCCCATATCTTCCCGAAGGTGTGGACTACCCCCATAGGCATATTTAGAGTCAGTATATATAGTCCCTTTCCTATCCTTAAGTAATATTAGTGCCCTCCATAGGGCGTTGTCACGGAGTTAACGAGATCAATCTACACCCGTGACAGGGGGGGCGGTAGGCCCCTGCCCTCCCCTCCCCAGCCCACAAAATGGGAGGAAGGGAGGAAAACAAAAAAACAGCGGACAACAATCTATGGAGGAAACTTATTTACTAATTATTATATTGGAATGCAAGATAACACAATATAATACAATCTGATTGAAATTGAGACTAATAAAT
>NW_011142375.1:0-805 GCF_000146605.3 Meleagris gallopavo
ACTGCCCTGCATCCGTGCCTCTTGCACAAACCTGTGCTCCTTGCTCGGAGCACATGGCTGCACTCTGTGCACCATGTTGCTTACCACCAGAGAAGGCTCAGGTACCCAACACCATTTTGGCTTCCATCTTGTCTGAGAACTGCTCATTATGCACAGCCCTCATCTTTGCTTTGGTTTGGTGAGGTGGGGACTGCCATTGCTTCCTCAGTCCCACAGACCCCCTTCCCATCCCCACACTGCCATGGGAGATCAGGTTCTGGACCACCTGAGGACCCAAACATCCAGGAGTCTTTGGGTCCTGACGAGATGAGTCCCAGAGTTCCGAGGGAATTCACCGCTGCAGTCACCGAGCCACTCTCCATGGTATTTCACAAGTCGAGGCAGTCAGGTCAAGTCCCTGGTGAGGAGAAAAAGGTAGACGGCACACCTCTTAGGAAGGATAGAAAGTGTGACGCGGGGAACTACCAGCATGTCAGTCTCACCTCTCTGCTGGTCACGGATCATGGAGCAGATCATCCTGGAAGTGACTCTCAAGCACACATTCCAGTGCGTCACCACCCTGTGCGTGAAAAGCTGCCTCCTAATAACCAACCTAAACCTCCCCTGTCTCACTTGAAAACCATTTCCCCTTGTCCTATCGCTATCCACCCTCCTAAACAGCCGTTGCCCCCTCCTGCTTATGCGCTCCCTTCGAGTCTTGGAAGGCTGTCATGAGCTATCTCCAGAGCTTTCTCTTCTCCCACAGTAACAATCCCAGTTCCCTCAACATTTCTTTCTAAGAGAGGTGCTCCAGCCCTCTGATCAT
>NW_011142376.1:0-480 GCF_000146605.3 Meleagris gallopavo
CATCACAACTCACCTCAGAAGTATTCAGTGGACACAGAGCTGCAAGGAAAATGGTTTAAGGGACCCAACAGGTGAGCAGATTGCTGATTTAGAGGGAAGAAGCTCAGAGCACCACTGATAGGTCACTAATTATCACTCTAATTAACAAGAACATATTTGCATTAGTTAAACATGGATAAACTTTGCAAAGCAAAGCAGACAATGCAGAAGAACAGCAATGCATCTACAAGGGCTATCATTAGGCCACAGATTTAGGAAGGTTCGCATTTAAAAAAATACATTTAAAAAAAAAAAATTAGAGCAGATTTCCTCAAAATAGAGGAAAGGAGAGGCAAGTCTGAGGTGAGGATTAGCCAGTTACAGCTGAAGCATCCCCAGGAGAACAGCTAGGTATGCCCAGGGCTCGGGCATTTAACGCTCAGCCTGAACCACACAGGCGCCAACCCCCCCAGTAACGAGCCCGACTGACTGCACACAGGT
>NW_011142377.1:0-682 GCF_000146605.3 Meleagris gallopavo
CGCGGATGGGGAATCTCAACCGTCCAGGAATCCTAGAGGTGATCATGGACTGGCCTGAAGGCAAAAAGTTTGGAACACCGCCAGCAGAAGAGATATCACGTGCTAAAGAGGCCCCACCATATAATGAACTACCCGAAAATGAGAAGACATATGCCCTATTCACAGATGGATCGTGTTGTATTGTGGGGAAACACCGCAGATGGAAAGCCGCTGTGTGGAGCCCCACACGACAAGTTGCAGAGGCCACTGAAGGAAAAGGAGAATCGAGCCAATTTGCAGAGGTAAAGGCGGTCCAACTGGCCTTGGATGTTGCTGAACGGGAGAGGTGGCCAATGCTTTATGTTTACACTGACTCGTGGATGGTGGCAAATGCTCTATGGGGGTGGGTTACAGCAGTGGGAGCAAAACAACTGGCAAAGAAAGGGTAAACCTATTTGGGCTGCTGACCTGTGGAAAGATATTGCTGCCCGAATAAAGAATATGGTTATAAAGGTGCGTCACGTAGATGCCCATGTGCCCAAGAATAGGGCTACTGAAGAGCAGCAAAATAACCATCAGGTAGACAGAGCTGCCAAAATTGAGGTGGCCCAAATAGATCTGGACTGGCAGAACAAGGGTGAAATATTTCTAGCCCGATGGGCCCATGACGACCTCAGGCCATACAAGGGAGAGATGCGACATA
>NW_011142378.1:0-399 GCF_000146605.3 Meleagris gallopavo
GCTTCTGAAGTAATCGGTACAGAAACACAGCTCCTTCTGGCACCTCGACTGCCAGTGCTGAACTGGATGTTCAAGGGAAAGGGTCCCTCCACCCATCATGCTACTGATGCCACTTGGAGTAAGTGGATTGCGCTGATTACACAGCGAGCACGGATGGGGAATCTCAACTGTCCAGGAATCCTAGAGGTGATCATGGACTGGCCTGAAGGCAAAAAGTTTGGAACGCCGCCAGCAGAAGAGGTATCACGTGCTAAAGAGGCCCCACCATATAATGAACTACCAGAAAATGAGAAGACATACGCCCTATTCACAGATGGATCGTGTTGTATTGTGGGGAAACACCGCAGATGGAAAGCCGCTGTGTGGAGCCTCACACGACAAGCTGCAGAGGCCACTGAA
>NW_011142379.1:0-992 GCF_000146605.3 Meleagris gallopavo
GGCAGCATGGGATTTCTACCTGCCTTGGTATGCAGCAAAGACACCTGGCTTTGGTTTTATATTTAATGCATCTGGAAAGGCAGAGATACTGAATGCCTTCTTTACTTCCGTCTTCAGTGAAAAGGCTCTCCTGCAGGAATCCCACACCCCTGGAGGTTAGTGAGAGGGTCTGGGGAATGGGAGACTTCCCTTTAGTCAGGATAGAGGACGTGCGTGAGCGCCTAGGCAGTACTAAGGTCCACAAGTCCATGGGACCTGATGGGGTGCATCCACGTGTGCTGAGGGAGCTGGCGGAGGTCATTGCCGAACTGCTCTCCATCATTTTTGAGAGGTCTTGGACAACAGGGGAGGTCCCTGAAGACTGGAGGATAGCCAATGTCACTCCGGTCTTCAAAAAGGGCAAGAAGGAAGACCTGGGTAATTATAGGCCTGTCAGCCTCACCTCTGTCCCTGGAAGGGTGATGGAACAGCTTGTGCTGGATACCATCTCCAGACAACTGGGAGAAAAGGAGGTTATCAGGAGTAGTCAGCATGGGTTCACCAAGGGGAGGTCGTGCTCAATCAAGCTGGTGGCCTTCTACGATGCTGTTGCATGCTGGGTGGATGGGGGAAGAGCGGTAGATGTAGTCTACCTTGATTTTAGAAAGGCATTTGATACTGTCTCCCACGACGTCCTTATAACAAAGCTGAGGAAGTGTGGGATAGACGAGTGGACAGTGAGGTGGGTTAAGAACTGGCTGACTGGCAGAGCGCAGAGGGTCGTCGTTGGTGGTGCAGAGTCTGGCTGGAGACCTGTAACCAGTGGTGTCCCCCAGGGGTCTGTGCTGGGTCCGGTCTTGTTCAACATCTTCATCAATGACCTTGATGAGGGGATAGTGGCCACCCTCAGCAAGTTTGCTGATGATACGAAGTTGGGAGGATTGGCTGACATGCCTGAAGGCTGTGCTGCCATTCAGCGAGACCTGGACAGACTGGAGAGCTGGGCAGTAAGA
>NW_011142380.1:0-764 GCF_000146605.3 Meleagris gallopavo
CCCCCAAATCCTCACTGCCCGCCCCCAAACCCTTTAATGATCATTTCCAATTCCTGTCCCCGCCGCAGGAGCTGCTGGAGCTGCAGGCACAGGAGCACATGGCAGCCACCCGCGCCCACCGGGAGCAGCACCGGGCAGAGCTGGAGGTGGGAGCTGCGGGACGCTGTGGGGTGGGGGGTGGGAGGCAGTGCTGTAGAGCCTCAGAATGACTCGGTAGGATGCTGTAGTTGACCTCGCACGAGCCCTGCGGCGGCCCTATAGGAGCTCTGCTGTCCCCAGGGCCGTGTTGGGGAGCTGCGGGCGTTGCTGGGGGATGCAGAGCGGCAGCGGGAGCTGCAGGAGGCCGAGGGCCGGGCGCTGCGCCAGGTGCAGTACTGTTTGTCCCTCGTCCCTAAAAAGAATCCCTCTTCTCCTTCCCAGGACCCCACTGTGTTGTCTGGAGATCCTGAAATCCAACCCAGAACCCCAACATCCCACCCAGGATCCCCAAATCTTTCACAAGGACACCGATTTATTTCTCTCCCTAGTTTTTTGTCTTGGGGACCCCAAAATCTTACCCTGGAGAATTAATTACTGTGTCCCCCAGAGTTGCTGTGTTCGCAGCAACACCCCGCTATCGACCCAAACACCCCAGTATTGGCCCTAAATTCCCTCCTGCAGACCCCAACCCCCTTCTGCCCACCCCCCAGGAACTGAAAGACGTCCGGGACGGGCAGCGCATCCTGGAGAAGAAGGGCAGCGCGGCGGTGAGCCCCAAGGCTGGG
>NW_011142380.1:2202-4643 GCF_000146605.3 Meleagris gallopavo
CGGCAACGCGGCCCGGCGCGGTCTGAGGCGCCGCCGCCATTTTGTGCGCAGAAGACCGAAGGGCCGCAGCCGCCCGAGTTCCGCTCGTTTGCCGTGGACCCGCAGATCACCTCGCTGGACGTCCTGCAGCACATCCTGGCTCGCGCCTTCGACCTGCAGGGGTGAGCGCAGCCCTTTATCCTCCAGCTCAGCCCTGCGCCGGGCCGATGCCTGACGCGCTGTGCCCACAGGAGGAGGAACTTCGCCCTCAGCTTCGCAGCCCGCGACGCTCAGGGCCGGGAGAGCTTCGTGCCGCTGCTGAGCGATGGGGACCTGGCAGCCGCCTTCACAACTGCCCGGCCCGCCCTGCGCCTGCGCCTGGATGTGCGCCCGGCAGCTGACTGTGAGCAGGAGGAATGGGGGGGCTGGGGGTGCGTGGAGAGCCCCCAGGTTTGCGCTGACGCTGCCCCCCCACCCGCAGGCCCGCTGCTGGAGGACTGGGACATCATCAGCCCTCGAGAGGTGGCGGCTGCTGAGCCTTCTCTGCCCCCCGCGGCCGAGCGCCGCTCTCTGCTGGCCGCTGCTGTGCCCTTCACGCAGGCGCTGTGGGCGCAGGTGGGCTCCGCACCCCTCGGCTCCTTAACCCGCTCAGTTGCACCCCAGCTCCCTCCCAGCATCTCACTGTACCCCCCTGTTTATTGCCAGCACTTACGGTGTTTCTCTGCCCCTGTTCCCCACGTTCCCACTTCCTTTTTAACTTTCTCAGTAGTGCTTTATTAACTGTTGGTCCCCGTAGTGCTTTCAATGTCCTATCAAGGCTCCTGGTTTACTTCCAGTCCTTCTGTGTATTTCCAATTCCTCTCCCAGTTGCCCCACAGTCTTCTCCCATCGCCCCAGTCCCCCCAGTTCGCTCCTAATCCCTTTCTAGTGCCACAAACCTCTCTCAGCATCCCTGCAATCCCTCTCTAGTGCTCTGTCTCCCATTCTACTTCCCCCATTGCCACCCAGTTACACCCTGGCCCCTTTCTTTTGTCTATAGACCCGCTCCCCAACATCTCCCAGTCCCTCCCAGTGCCACCAGTTCCCCTTCTAGGTGGGCCGGACGTTGGCTCGGGCGCAGGCAGCTTTGGCCTGGTCCGACAGCACTTCCCAGACCCCCACCTCGCCGCCATCCACCCCCCCTCCACCTTGTGCCCCGCTGAGCGACGCCGACCTGCGCTCCTACCTGGGCCCCGGTGGGCGCCTGCTGCGGCCGCACGACCTCCGCCTGCACGTCTACCATGGCGGCGTGGAGCCCGGGCTGCGCAAGGTGGGCTCAGAGCTGTTTCACTCACCCCTTGTTGTCCCCAAATCTGAGTTCTTTTGCCCTAATTTCTCCTTGTTCCCTCCCCAGAAAGTGGTGTGGGCTCCAAGTTGTTTCACCTACTCCTTGTTGTCCCCAAATCTGTGTTCTTTTACCCCAATTCTTTGTTGTTGTTCCCCAAATGGTAGTGTGGGCTCAGAGCCTTCGCGCTCACCTCTTTTTGTCCCCAAACCCGCATTCTTTTGCCTCAGTTCTTTGTTGTTTTCTTCTCCAAAGCTGGTGTGGACTCAGAGCTGTCTCACCCACCCCTTGTTGTTTCCAAATCCGCATTATTTTGCCCTGATTATTTGTTGTTTCTTCCCCAAAAGGTGGTGTGGGCTCAGAGCCATCTCAGCCATCCTTTTTCGTCCCCAAATCCACGTTCTTTTGCCCCAGTTCTTTGTTGTTTTTTCCTTCAATAGCAGGGTGGGCTCAGAGCCGTCTCACCCACCTCTTTTCATCCCCAAATCCGCCTTCTTTTGCTCGAATTCCTCTTTGTTCCCTCCCCGAAGGTGGTGTGGCGTTACCTGCTGAACGTTTTCCCCGCCGGGCTGTCAGGACAGGAGCGCCTGGCCCACCTGCGACGCAAAGCCGACGAATACACGGCGCTGAAATCCCTGCTGGCCTCGCGGGCGGCCCCGGCAGAGCTGGCCTTGGTGGCAGCCGCCGTGCGCAAGGACGTGGTGCGCACCGACCGCGGCCACCCCTACTTCGGGGGTCCCGAGGAGGGGCACCCCCACCTGGCGGCGCTGCAGGCTCTGCTCACCACCTTCGCTTTGGGCCACCCGCGCCTCTCCTACTGCCAGGGAATGTCGGACGTGGCCGCGCCGCTGCTGGCCGTGCTGGACGACGAGGCCCAGGCCTTCCTCTGTTTCTGCTCCTTAATGCGGCGTTTGGGGCCGCGCTTCCGCCCTGGGGGCCGAGGTTTGGCCCGAGCTTTTTCCCACCTGAGGCGGTTGCTGCGTCGTGCGGATCCGCCCTTCTGGGCCTTCCTGGCCGCCCGCGGCGCCCACGATTTGCTCTTCTGTTACCGTTGGCTGCTGCTGGAGCTGAAGCGCGAGTTTGCCTTCGAGGACGCGCTGCGGGTGCTGGAGATCACCTGGAGTTCCCTGCCGCCCGC
>NW_011142380.1:4711-5966 GCF_000146605.3 Meleagris gallopavo
CCCGCTGCTGGGAGCGCCCCTGGGGCACGCAGGGCACGGAGGGGCTGCGGGAGAGGAGGGGGATGCGGCCTCGGCCTCCCCGGCGCCGGAGGGAGAAGCGGGGAGGGGGCGTCCAGGAGGGTCCCGGCAGCTCCGAGGACAAACTGAAGGCTGAGGGATCGGAGCCCGTCGTCTGTGGTTCCAACACGTGCAAAAATGATGGACTGGAGGATCCCAAAATCAGCAGGGAATGTTTTGCTGTCCTGAAGAAGCTCGCAGATGTTTCCGCTCCAGAGGTTTGTGCCCAAGCCGACGTCTCTGGGAAGGCTCGTGAGAACAGCAAAGCGATCTCAGCAGATCTCAGAGGCTGCAGGGGAGGCGTTGGAGGCCCTGAGAGCCTCGAAGACATCGGCACAAAGAGCGGCTCTGAAGGTCTGAGCGTCCCCAAAGCGGCGCAGACCCCAAAGGAGGTCGGGGGGAACCCCAGTGAGGTCGGTGGCGACTGCAGGGAGATGAGCGGGGAGCTCAGAGGGGCCGGCAGGAGCTCCAGCATCCAAAAGGAAGTTTGTGAAGAGCCCAGAGAGGCTGGCGGGGATCTCAGCGATACCAAAGAGGTCGGCGAAGATCCCACGAAGGTTATCAAAGATGATAAAACTCCCAAAGAGGTCAGAGGGGACCCTAAAGGGATTGGTGAAGTTGCCAAAGGGGTTGGCGAGGACCCCAGCGCTGCCAAAGAGTTTGGTGAAGACCCCAAAGAGGTCAGTAGTGACCCCGGAGAGGTCGGTGAAGACCCCAAAGAGGTCAGTGAAGGCACCACCATTGCTGGGGAGCCCGGCGAAGATCCCACAGAGGTACGTGACGACCCCACAGACCCACACAGCGACCCTGCGGCTGTGGATGCGAATCCCACCGTATTCAACACGGCCGCCGATGCCCCGGAGGATCCGTGGGCAGGAGGCTGGGCTTGGGAGGACTCGTGGTCCTCCTCTTCCTCCTCGTCCTCCTCCTCTTCCTCGGAGGAAGAAGAGGTGGGCGTGGAGGACGACGGGGCACCGCTGCCGCCGCCAGCAGAGCTGGGCCAGGGGAATCCCTTCCTGCTGTTCGTGTGCCTGGCCATGCTGCTGGAGCAGCGGGAGGCGGTGATGGCGCGGGCCGGGGACTACAACGAGGTCGCCATGCATTTCGACCGACTGGTCAGGAGGCATCAGCTGCCCCGCGTCCTGCGCAGGGCCAAGGGGCTCTTCGCCCGCTACCTGGAGGGCTGGGGGGAGCGGCT
>NW_011142380.1:5986-7615 GCF_000146605.3 Meleagris gallopavo
AGACCCCATGGGGGGTCTTTAGGTTAATATGGCAGCCTCGGATAGAGCTCGTGGGGAGCAACCCCATATAGACCCTATGGGGAGCAACCCCGTATAGATCCTATTGGGGAGCTGGAGATGGAGGTGGGACCCCATAAAGACCCCCATGGAGACTCATGAAGTTAATATGGCAACCCCAGATAGACCCTATTGGGGAGCTGGAGGTGGAGGTGGGACCCCATAAAGACCCCCATGGAGACTCATGAGGTTAATATGGCAACCCCAGATAGACCCTATTGGGGAGCTGGAGATGGAGGTGGGACCCCATAAAGACCCCCATAGGGACTCATGAGGTTAATATGGCAACCCCAGGTAGACCCTATGGGGAGCTGGAGGTGGAGGTGGGACCCCATAAAGACCCCCATGGGGACTCATGAGGTTAATATGGCAACCCCATATAGGCCCTATGGGGAGCTGGAGGTGGAGGTGGGACCCCATAAAGACCCCCATGGAGACTCATGAGGTTAATATGGCAACCCCATATAGGCCCTATGGGGAGCTGGAGGTGGAGGTGGGACCCCATAAAGACCCCCATGGGGACTCATGAGGTTAATATGGCAACCCCAGGTAGACCCTATGGGGAACTGGGACCCCATGGAGACCCCATGGAGATGTCTGGGTTCATATGGGGACCCTACAGAACCCCTGTGGATGCAGAGGCCCCCCAGCTCTCCCCACATCCCACGGAGTGGCCACAGAGCCCAGCGTAGCCCAGTGCCTCCCAGTACAAAGCACTACAGCGTCCCAGCTGGGAGCTGCCCTGAGTTGGACCAGTATGGACCAGTATGGACCAGTACTGCTTCCCAACTGGGATCACTGCACCAACATCCGCGCGGCCTTTGGCCCCCCAGCACGGATCAGCACAGACCAGTATGGCAGCTCAACTGGAACTCCGTCTGCGAGGCCTTGCATCATCCCAGTAAAGACCAGTACAGACCAGTACAGCGTCGTGCCCGGGATCTTCTCACCTGCGTGGCCTTGTGTCTTCCCAGTAAGGACCAGTACAGACCAGCTGGGCTTCCCAGCTGGGATCTCATCTGTGAGTTCTCCCAGTACGGACCAGTACACACCAGTTCCTGTCCCCAGGTGCCTTTTGTCCCGCCTTATTTATTGTTCCCCCCTCCTCCCCCGCTATGGGGCACCGATGGCACAAATAAAGCTGAGGCCTGGCAGCCGTGGGCTGTGGATTGCAGTGTGGACCAGAGGGCTCCTGTATGGACCGGGGGTGGGAAGGGGGCTTCAGCGTGAGACCCTCCCAGTACAAACTGGGAATGGTGGTTGGGGTCCCGGTCTGTACAGGGAGGGGAAAGGAGCTCCAGTCCCATTACGGACTGGAAATGCCCCAGTATGGACTGGGAAGGGGTCGTGGTTGCTGATGTGGGATAAGAGGGGGAGGGGAGATGTGGGGGTCCCCCGGGGGGAGAGGGGGCCGTTCTGCCACCCCCGCTCTGAGCCTCCCAGTTCCTCCCAGTCGCCCCAGTTCCCCTCCCAGGCCGGAGGTGACGTCCCTGCGGCCGCGGGGCTCGGGGTGCTTCCGGGTGGAAGAGGACCCAGCGAAGGCCCCAGGGGTGGAGAGGGTGCTGGGGGGGG
>NW_011142380.1:12254-13245 GCF_000146605.3 Meleagris gallopavo
TCCTGGTGATGGTGAGTCCCACCCCTCGTGTAGGCTGGGGAGCGGGGTTGGGGTGGGGGGCACAGGAGCATGGGAGGGGGGCACGGAGTGCACGCTGATCCCCTCCAATGCAGAGCGTCGTGGGAGCCTTCCCCGCCCTCCGCCGGCCCCTATGGACGGCAGTGGTGAGTGCCTGCCCCATAGCTTGGAGACTTCCTATCCCATAGGTTTTTTTACCCTTGAAGGGGCCCCCCAAACCCGCAAACCCCCTCTGCTACTCCTGCAGCGCCATCGTTGCCAGCTGTGCCCATCGCCAACCCTGACATCACAGCCTCCCGCTACCGAGGGCTGCCCGGCCCCACAGCAGGAAGCCCCACGGCGGGCAGTGAGCGCAAGAAGGGCCGCAAGAAAATCTCCAAGGCCGACATCGGAGCCCCGTCTGGCTTCAAGTGAGTACGGGGAGGGCGATGTGGGGCTGCTGGGATGATATGTGGACACGTGGAAGGGGGAAAACGTGGGGCTGGGGGAGATGTGAAGCACTTCTGAGTCCCCTCTGTCCCCCAGGCACGTCGGCCACATCGGTTGGGATCCCGCCAATGGCTTTGATGTATGTATGGGCTGTGTGTGTGTGTGGGGTGGGGGTTGTGAGGAACCCCTCACGTGGAGCACAGGGGTCCTAAAGGTCTGTGTGGGTGCAGACAGCAGCGCTGGACCCTGACCTGCGGGCTCTGTTCGCACGCGCTGGCATCAGTGAGGCGCAGCTGGCAGACGCTGAGACCTCGCGCCTCATCTACGACTTCATCGAGGGGCAGGGGGGGCTGCAGGCCGTCAAGGAGGAGATGCGGCGCCAGGGTGAGCCACGCGGAGCCCCCCCACAGAGCTCCATGGGGACACCGACGCCTACAGACCCACCCCGTGGGTGCCCACGACACCATTAACACCGCCATTGACGCCTCTCCTTGCAGGCCCGCAAGGCAGAGGTGGTACCCCACCTCCTCCTCCTCCTCCCTCC
>NW_011142380.1:14724-15866 GCF_000146605.3 Meleagris gallopavo
GGGAGCCGCGCTGTGACGCCCCGGTGCCCCCCGACGTGGCTGCGGGGGAGCCTGGATGGGCGGTGCGGGAGCTGGAGGGACGCGTGGGTCCAAAGCCCCCCTTCCGTCCCGGTGGGAAATAATAGGGGAACAGGGAGCTCAGAGCCCCCCCCGCTTCTTGCCCGGAATGAGTTGAAGCGGCGGCAGGAGGTGCTGTGAGCTGAATTGTGGCTCGGGATGGGTGATAGGGGACGTAGGAGGGCTGCTGTGACCTCGGAGCCTCTCCGGATTGAGGTGTGGGGATCCCAGGAGGGACACCGAGACCCCCAGTCTGCCCCCAGAATGGCTTTAGAGGTTCAAAGAGACACTGTGCCCTCAGATCCCCCCCCCAAAACTGGTTTATAGGGTCACCAGGTGCTGTGCTGCCCAATTATTCCGCAAAAATGGGTTATAAGGTTTCTTGGAGGGACGCTGAGACCCAAAACCCTCCCTCGGAATGGATTATAGAGGCCCCAGGATGGACACAGACCGTAGAACCCTCTGAAATTGGGTTGAAGGGACCCCAGGATTGGTGCTCTGACCCCTGATGTCCCCCCTAAATGGGTCATAGAGGCATCAGGGTGGATGCTGTGACCCTCAAACCCTCCCAGATTGGTTTATAGGGACCCCGGAAGGGACACTGCGGCCTTAAGTCGTCCCCAGTGTGAGCTATGGCAGCACCAGGATTTGTACCGTGACCCCAAACCCACACCAAAACTATGGGGGAACCAAAGAGGACGCTGGGAGCCCAAATCCGCACCGGAATGGGTTACAGGAATCCCAGGATGGACCCTCAGAAATGGGTTGCGAGGGCTCAGCGAAGGAGAACGTAAAGCCAGATTTACCCCCTGCCCGCTTCCCCCCTTCTCCCAGCTGGCTCATAGGGACCCCAGGAGGGACAGCGAGACCTCTATCAAATGGGAAACATCAATTATAGGGGTCCCGGGAGGGGGAAGGAAGGGTGGAGGGGTGGGGGTGACCCGAAGGGGCTCCCGTTGCCTGCACCCAAATCTGTGCCCACCCCCCCGCCCTTCTCCTCCTGCAGGGCGAGGAGTTCTACCTGGTGAAGTGGAGGGGTTACCCCGGCAGCGCCAACAGCTGGGAGCCCCGCAAGAACCTGCGCT
>NW_011142380.1:18134-19541 GCF_000146605.3 Meleagris gallopavo
CGGCGGATGCAGCGGCCGTCGTTGGGCGCCCAGAGACGCAGCGTCCCGTCCAGCGAGGCCGACACGAGGACGTCGTTGGAAAGCGACCAGGCAAAGTCCGCCACGCCGCCGTCGTGGCCCCGTAGCACCCGCAGCACCGCCGGCGGCCCCGGCGCCAGCCGACACACCGAGATGGTGCCGTCCAGAGAGCAGCAGGCAAGCAGGTGGCGGTCATCGTGAGCAAACTGCACCTTGGGCACTGCAAACAGCGTCAGCACCTCGCGCCCGCCAGCCCAGCGACCCCCAGATTCGTTCCCAACGCTCCCCGTTACCGGCGCTGTCTGTGTGCTGGTCGAAGACGTGGTAGACGCCGGCGAAGGCGTAGTTCTCACTCAGCGTTGTGTCTCCGGCCATGGCGCGGCTCGCCTCCGCCAGCGGTGTGGGCACGACGCCTGGGGGGCTGTGGGGTGGGCGTTGGTACTTGGACCCCCTCCCTCATCCCACCAGGAAAACAAACCAAACCTGAGCCTGTCCTGCAGAGCTCACCGCTCATCGGTGCTTCCCCGGGGGGCTCCAGGGTGGGAACTGCGGCTCAAAGATCTCCTGTGGCCACGGGGCGCACGTGGGTCCTCCTCGAAATCCTGGAGAGGAGAATTGGGGTGTGGGGGCTCCTGGGCTGCATGGAATGCTTCCAGGATAGGAGCTGAGAGCCCAGATTGTCTCCGGGTGGGTCATAGGGACTTCTGGATGCACAGTGACCCCAAATGCTCCCAAAGTGGGTTATAAGGATCCGAGGAAGGACAGTGCCATCCCAGATCCCATCAGATGGGTTATAGGGAAACCGGGAAGGACACTGGGACCTCAAAAGCCCCCCACATGAGTTACAGTGGCCCCAAAATAACGACGTGACTTCAGATCCTCCCCCAAAGTGCATTACAGACAGCATAGGAGGGATGCTGTGACCCCAAATACCCCCAGATGGCCTATAGGAGCCCAGGATGGATGCTGTGACCCCAAATACCCCCAGACGGGCTACAGGAACCCAGGACGGATGCTGTGACCCCAAATACCCCCAGACGGCCTATAGGAACCCAGGATGGATGCTGTGACCCCAAATACCCCCAGATGGCCTATAGGAACCCAGGACGGATGCTGTGACCCCAAATACCCCCAGACGGGCTATAGGAACCCAGGATGGATGGTGTGACCCCAAATACCCCCCCAGACGGCCTATAGGAACCCAGGATGGATGCTGTGACCCCAAATACCCCCAGACGGGCTACAGGAACCCAGGATGGATGCTGTGACCTCACGCTCCCCCTCCCAAATAATTTATAGAGACCCCACAGAGTCACAGAGCTCCCAAACCCTCCCAGATGGGCTTTGGGGGGGTCCCAGGTCGGGTGCCGTGACCCCCAAGGTCACCCA
>NW_011142380.1:21177-21839 GCF_000146605.3 Meleagris gallopavo
GCTGCACGAGTTGGTGGAGCGGCGGGGGCCGCGCACCCCCCTCCTCACCCTCTCCAATCATCAGTCCTGCATGGATGACCCACACCTATGGGGTGCGTGGGAGGCCTCACAGGGGTTGGGTTGGGGGTACGTGGGATGCTAAGGAGGTTCCCATGCAGTTGGCGGGGGCTGCAGGCATTAGGGTGGGCTTTTGGGGAGTGCTCAGGGGGTCCCCGTGGGTCTGGGGGCATCTCATTGTGCCCTTTTGCCACCTCCAGGCTCTCTGAAGCTTCGCCACGTTTGGAGCCTTCACAAAATGCGATGGTGAGGGGGAGATCCGGGGTGCGGTGGGGGATCCGTGGGGTTCCCCACCGCCCCCCCCCCTCACGCTGTGGACAACCCCAGGACTCCCACAGCCGCAGACATCTGCTTCACCCGAGAGCTGCACTCACGTTTCTTCAGCTTGGGACGCTGCGTCCCCGTGTGCCGCGGTGAGGGGTTGAACTGGGAGGAACTGGGAGGAACTGGAAGGGCTCAGTTCATCCTTTGGTGGTGGTGGGTCGGAATCTGATCTCTGCAGGGGACGGCGTCTACCAGCGTGGGATGGACTTCGTCCTGGAGAAACTCAATCAGGGAGATTGGGTGCACGTCTTCCCCGAGGGTATGGGGGGCACCGGGGGGGG
>NW_011142380.1:23365-24640 GCF_000146605.3 Meleagris gallopavo
CATCTCTCCCAGTCCCTCCCCCAGTAACTTGGATGCCGTTTATTCTGCTGTCTCTCGGTGCGCTCAGACCCTTTCCTATCACACCCTGCGACCCCAATCCCGCACCCAGCACCCCCAATCCATCCCGCTGCCACCCTCGTCCCTCTCCCAGTGCTTCCAGTCCCTCCCAGTACCTGCAGCCGCGCGTGCTGCTCCAGCAGCCGGTCGTACTCCCGCGTCAGCCCCTCTGCCTGCCGCCGCATGGCCTGCACTTCATTCTCCGCCTTCTCCAGAGCTGCGGGGCGGGGGGGGGGAGGTCACCCCATAAAACCCCCCTGGCTCTCACCACCCCCACCCCCTTGTTTTTCTTGCCCTTACTGCGCTTGCTGGCTGCCAGCTCCTCCTTCAGTTTCTCCACTTTCGCCTTCAGGTTCTCATTCTCAGCCCTGCTGGGGGGGGTCGAGTCGTCTCCTGCCTCTTGCAGTTGCTGAGGGATGGAGAGAATCAGAATCCCAATAACTGCCTTAAAACCCACCCCCCCCCCTCGCCGCGGGACACCCCACACAAAGCCAACACCCCCCCCCCCCCCCCAAGTCCCATTTTACCTTGCGCAACGCCTCGTTGTCCTCCATGTAACGCCGTGCTGCCTGGCTCGCCCCCTCCGCCTGCTTGCGGAATGCTTGGCTGGAGGCCCCCAGCAACGCTTGCTGCGAGATCAGGGTGACCAAACGCCTCAGCAGGCTGCAAAACGGGGATGTCAGCAAGGCCGTGCCCCCCCCCTCCCTGATCCCCCCCCCTTGGGACCCCATTCCTTCCCCCCTACTCACAAGGAGAGCAGCAGCGCAAAGCCGGCCAGGTAGAGGTTGCGTTGGGCACGGAAGAGCCGCATGTGGAAGTGCTCCAAAGCCCCCGGGGTGGTGGGGAGGGCTGCCCTCTCAGAGGCGTTGTATTTACGGGTCTCCCTATAGGCATCTGGAGGATGGGGGATTATGGGATGTTAGGGTTTATAGAGGGGTTACGGGGGAACCCTACAAACAGCGGGTTGGGGTCTTGGGTAGGGGAGGGAGGGGGGGGTTCTGGTGGAGCTGTGGGGATTCCCGTGGTTTTTGGGCAGTGCTGCCCACCCGGGGGGGATTGGAGTTATGTGGGGAGTCCGGGGGTTATAAGGGCTCGGGGCTTCATAGGAAGAGATGATGGCTTATAGAAGGATTATGAAAAGGTTATGGGGGTTTATGGAGAAATTATGGGGAGGGGGGCTATGGAGAAGTTATGGGGGTGGGATTTATGGAGAGGTTA
>NW_011142380.1:25482-26763 GCF_000146605.3 Meleagris gallopavo
CAGCGTGAATAGGAGCCCCCCAGAACCCCAATAATTCCCCTAAGGGACACCAACAGGGCTCCCCAGAGCCAACATAACCCCCCTTAGGAAGCCTCGGGGCTCCCCCTAATTCCCCCTTAAAGGCCCCAATATCCGCCTCAGGACCCCCACAGCGCTCTCCGAACCCCCCCTCCTCCACCCCCCACCCCTCCTGGCCCCCCCCTCGCACCGCAGCAGCTGCTTCCCCGCCGCCGCCCTCGGCCGGAAAAAGGAAGCGGCTCCCCGGAAGTGCCCGCCCACGGGAGGGCTGGCGACCAATCAGCGCAGCGCCGTGGGTACGCCTTCGGCGCCGCGCGTTTCTCTTTAGCCCCCTGCAGGTGGAAAGGAGACACTGCAGGCTCCACTTCCGTGTTTCCGCTCTCCCGCGTAGCGCCCTAGCGGTCGCCGATTGGTTAAGCGCCGCGGTTGATTTGCATAGAGCCGCTCTGCGCTCTCAGTCCGCCAGAGT
This sequence comes from Meleagris gallopavo, assembly GCF_000146605.3. Lineage (NCBI taxonomy): Eukaryota > Metazoa > Chordata > Aves > Galliformes > Phasianidae > Meleagris > Meleagris gallopavo. The sequence continues at coordinate 25,970 of NW_011142380.1, forward strand.
CTATGGTGGAAGCGTAACGTAGCAACGGCGTCGGAAGATCGTGAGCCAATGAGCGCCGGGAGGGCTCGGAGTTGGCAGGATCACGGTTACATCTTAAGGGGTATTGCTTTTAAGATGGAGATACAGGTGACGTTATTTTATTTTACAGTGAGTTTTAGGGTTATTTTCATTATTGCTTTGAAGGCAAATCTGCGCGGTGTTCAGAAATTCCAAAGCAGTGCGAATTTAAGCAAACCCACGCTGAGTTTTGCAAACCTGCATGAATTCCACGGAACCCACGACCAATAAATGCAGTCAGCCTTGGGTTTATTTGGGTTCGAGCTCCGGTCCCACCACGAGATTTATGTGACCCCCCCCCCCAGCCTGCTTCTATGCTCCTGTGCCCCCCAGATGAAGACCTAAGGCACGAGAAGATGCGACGCAGCACAACTGGATGTTATGGGGGGGAATAGAATGGCAGCATCACCTTAACGGGCAACATTTGAGAAACGTGAAGGAAGACGAGAGAAAAAATAAATAAATAGGGCAAAGCAGGGAAGACAGGGGCAGTGCAATGGAGAAATTCATTCCTCACTGACCCTTGATAGACACAAAGCCAGAAAGGAGAAAGGAGCAGCGTCCCAGCAGTGGCAGCCCCTGCTTCAAAGAGCATCTGACTTCTGCTCTCCTTCTCCCCAGGGTCTGGGAGGAAAAGGCACATTTTTGGTTAAAAAAAGGTATTTGTGGGAGAAAAGGGCACATTTTTGGGGAGAAAGCGGGTATTTCTGGGAGAAAAAACAATATTTTGGGGGAAA
>NW_011142381.1:0-783 GCF_000146605.3 Meleagris gallopavo
CCACAAATCCCACGACTCCGAGAAATTCCTCCCAGTTCCTCCCAATTACACTCCATTACATTCCTCATCATGACACTTACTCCCAGACTTTTGGCATTTTACAGCGGAAAGACCATTTCGATCCAGAATATATGCCATTGGCCCTCACAAACACCGATTGCCTCACAAAGATGTGGCACATCCCACCAGAAAGACCATTGCTAGCCCCCAAAAGATGGCATTTACTCCCAGAAACACCAGCTTTCTCACACATTCCTCACCTTTTCCCCCCCACATAAGACCTTTTCACCCAGAAAATGACAGTTCTCTTAGGAATACCTCCCAATTCCCCCTAATCTGCTACACTACACTACCGCACTATGACAGTTTCCCCCAAACTAGGACACCTTCTCCCAGAAAAGGCCGCTTTTTCCCCCCAAAGTACACCGTTGGCTTCCAAAAAGAACACATTCTCCCCAAGAAATACCACCCTTCTCCAATACAATGACATTACCTCCCAGTAATGCTACCTTGGGCCCAAACATTGGACAGCTTCTCCCACAAATACTACTTTTCCATCCAAAAGAGGACATCTTCTCCCCAAAGAATGCTATTTTCTCCCGGAAACAAAGCAGCTTTCCCACAAATGGGTGGCATTTTCCAACCAACTATGCTACTCTCTCCCAGAAAGAGCACTTTTCTGACAAGTACCTTCCTTTCTCTCAAAATACTGCTAGACACTCCTCAAGAGGACATTTCCTCCCATCTACACCCCGTTTTCTCCCCAAAGGACCCCTTTTCACA
>NW_011142382.1:0-648 GCF_000146605.3 Meleagris gallopavo
TACGTGGATCAGAACAGCCGTTCAGTCCTGCTGAGGTAGGAACCCACGGCTGAAATGTCCCCCCATCCCGTTCCACGCTGTTCCAGCATCGGTGGGGAAAGGAAGAGCAACTGACATCACCTACCCAGGCTTCTGCAAAGCCTTCGATACGGTCTCACACCACAGGGAGAAGCATGGCGGAGAGCTCTCGTGCCACAAAGCTCGGGGCTGGAGAAATCAAGGTTGCCTCCAAGATGCTGCTTTAAAACAACATGACTTACTGCACATGAGGCATGAAAGACAAGCTTAAGCTTAAAAAGCCTCCAATCCCCATGGATGTGGCTGTCTGCACAGACAACAGCTGCCTGCTGGCATCCAGCAGGCTGATGCTCACCCACCAAAGCGCTCGCCCAGCGGATGCCTTTCATAGAATCATAGAATTAGCAAGGTTGGAAAAGATCTCCAAGATCATCCAGTCCAACCGTCCACCTACCACCAATATTTCTCACTAAGCCACGGCCCTCAGTACCACATATCTAATGTTTCTTGAACACCTGCAGGGACAGTAACTCGATCAGCTCCCTGGGCACTCCTGTGGAGAAGTGTTTCTTAGCATCCAACCTGAATCTCCCCTCGTGCAACTTGAGGCCTTCCCCCAAGTCCTATCAC
>NW_011142383.1:0-335 GCF_000146605.3 Meleagris gallopavo
CGCGCCTGCTGCGCGGTCGTCCGCTACGGCGGTGCGGGCCGGTGCTGAAGGGCGAGAAGGGCCCTGTAGTAAAAACGTGAGGAAAGGGCTTCGCAGGGACTAAGGATGGGGGGAGAGGGAGGAGTTAGAGACAGCTCGTAGGAGCAAGAATGACAGAAAAATAAGGGATAAGGAGGGGCTGAAGGCCGCAAACAGAAGGGTTGGAGAACAGCCCGAGGACGCCTGGCAGCGAGGCGATTCGATGTCCGCAGGGCGAGCTGAAACGGGGGCTGGGGGGGCGTGCCCCTCCCGCAGGGTCAGAAGCGAACAGGGAGAAAGACTGCGAGCCTCGCGGG
>NW_011142384.1:0-684 GCF_000146605.3 Meleagris gallopavo
TTCTCTTTGTTAAAACTATCTGCTAGCTCTCTGCCCTTCCCCCTGTCCCAGAGCACGCAGCCCGGGGCCGGCACGGTCGCACGGCAAGCCGTGGGTACCCCTTTTTTTTCTTTTTCCCGGGGCCTGTGCCCCCGTGTCACGGGCTTATATCTAGGGATAACCCCATGACAACTATTGGTGAGGAATGCGGGCAACTATGCATCTTTACTTCATCTTAAGAGCATTATATAGAGGACTGAGGACCATTATGTTCCTTGGAGTATATTGGTTCCTTTTTAAGCTCCTCATGTTCAGTGTCGCAGTGCTGGACCTCGTCGGCATAAAGCATCAGCATGCAGGGTTGGAGGCACTTTCTGAGACAAGACCGAGCCTAAACCTGCTGTTCCCTTCCAGGACATGTTTCTTCAAAAGATATCCAACTTGAAGAAATCTGCCCACAGACCAATGACAGACACTGACGAGCTCCCGCCTGGTCCTGGGGATTACATTGTGGGTAAGAAAGCCAGCCCCATGCAGCCTCACAGACCAGCTGGCCCTGCTCCTTCATGCCATAATCTCCAGTCTGGCCAACGCAGAAGAAGGAATGTGGCTTTCATGCAGCACAAACCTCAGGGAGACTCACTGGAGCGACGGGACGTGCAATGATGCTGCCTGAGAAGTTGCCCAAACCTGAGCTGGGCAGGG
>NW_011142385.1:0-516 GCF_000146605.3 Meleagris gallopavo
AATATACTCACATTCACACTCTGCACTATGAAACGAAAGAAGTTTGTGTCGTGGTGCTCGAGAGCAGAGAATCCTGTTCTCAGCTGCCACAGGATGAGGAGCTCACAGCTGAATCTTGGGCAGAAAGCCATCAGGGGAAGAAGGGCCCTGAGGCTCTGCAGCAATGAGGAGGGTGTCCTGCAAGTTTGTGCACAGCTCCAGCCATGTGCAACTGCTGTTGAAAAGGCAGGTGTATCAGAGATAAGCACAGTTAATCTGTCCAGGAGGTGTTCAAAGTGGTGCCTTTTCATTTCAGGGATCCTACAAAGCAGATTTTAGAATGGAGTTACGTTGGTGTGACACAGCATGACATCTGAAACAGAACAGAACATTTCAGGGCTTCTTTGGAAGAAAAACAAGGAAGTGAAGATGACTTCACTGTTTCACAGGTCTACTATGGATCACAGAATAGAGTCATAGAATCAGAGAATCAACTCAGCTTGGAAAGACCTTAAAGATCATCGAGTCCAAGCACGA
>NW_011142386.1:0-408 GCF_000146605.3 Meleagris gallopavo
TACTTGACTTGGGAGGCTCAAGCTCCAGGTGAAAGTAAGGAATAGTATAAAATGGCATGAGAGAGAAGGAATATGGGGGGGTGGAAGGATGGCATCCGCAAGTGGGGAAGCAGGGGCTGCAGCCACCAACATACTCACGTGGGAAAGACGATGACTCGGCCTGAGGAGGTCAGGGAGGCCACCGGTGCCACCCGGGACACCAGCATGTCCAGCAGCCAGGGGACCTGCAGGGGGGGAACGGGGAGGATGCGGGACGTCCTCGTCACGGCTGAGGCGCTGGGGACACGAGGAGCCCAAGGCGGGGAGAGCTGACAGCAGCACAGCACTCGCACGGCCCGAGCAGCCGGCCAGCTCCTGGTGAGCCGTGTGCGGGCAGCTCTGGGCTCGTGGGACTGCCCAGGCCACGCA
>NW_011142387.1:0-743 GCF_000146605.3 Meleagris gallopavo
AGTGTGGGGGAGTATTGGTCCTTGGAATGGGGTAAGTGGTTTCTTTTTTCTGTCAGGGCTGTGATCTTGTCTTTTTGGGGGATCGCAAGTGCGCTGAAGGGCTGCTAGGTGTAAGAGCAGCATCTGAATCTGGAGACTGCTTCCTTTGGGGTGTGGGGTGAGCCCTTAGAATGGGGTGAGTGATTCCTGCTTTCTTTCAGAGCTGTGAGCTCTGCTTTTCTGGAGGATCTGAAGCTGGATGGCTGTAATTAATAGGGCTATGTGCTAATTGCATCCATGCGGTGGGTGTTTTTTAAGGGCATTGTGTGCATTCTTGTTGTGTTTTAAACTATGTTCTGCGTCTCTTCTGATTTCATTTTGCAGCCTGATAGAGTTGAAGGATTGCCTGGGCTCCTCCAGTCAGTGGTGTGAGATGTGTCCAGCAGGTAATGAACATCATGCACCCCATGTTGGTGCGCTGCTTGTATGCAGGTAGGTTTGCGATGTGATCCGACTCCCCCATGCTGACCATCCACAGCTAGATCAAGTTGCTCAGAGTCTGAGCCAGGCTCACCTTGAAAGGGCCAGCACATCCACCATGTCTCTGGCAACCTGTGCCACTGCCTCTGCACCTTCACTGTACAAGACGTTTTCCTTAGATTTCACCTCCATTTTCCCTTGTTCTTTCCTTTAGGTATTGAAAGGCTGTTACCAGGTTCCCTTGGAGCCTTCACTTCTCCAGGAGGCTGAACAGCCCAGCTCTC
>NW_011142388.1:0-564 GCF_000146605.3 Meleagris gallopavo
TACTGCCTCCAGTGAGTCGGATGGCAGCAGGAGATCATCAATATAGTGATACAAGTTAACATGATCCGGTTTTTTCCAGTCGGCCAGGTCGCGCGCCACTAGATGATGACAATATGTTGGTGAATGAATGCACGTACCCCTGTGGCAGGACCTGAAAGGTCCACTGCCTGCCTCCCCATGTGAATGCAAATTGATCTTGCGATTCTTCAGGAATTGGGATACTGAAGAACGCATTTGCGAAATGTAGGACACAACGAGAGGTTTTTTATCTCCCTACTCAATGTGTCCATTAGGGAAGCAATATTGGGTACGGCTGCATGAATAGGAGGCGTGACCTTCTTTAATCCCTATAATCTACTGTCATTCTCCATGTGCCATCCAACTTTCGCACTGGCCATATGTGGGAATTGTATGGGCTGTTGTAAGGGCAGGTTCTTATAATGCCCATTTTTCAAATTCTTGCACTGTTTTTTGATATTTCGTCCTGCCCACCCGGGAAGTCTGTACTGTCTCACATTAGTAACCCGGCGCGGTTTCGGCAGGCAAATTGGCCCGTGTTTCGCA
>NW_011142389.1:0-494 GCF_000146605.3 Meleagris gallopavo
GAAGCCTACGTGGTCTGAAGCTGTCCAGTTTCCAACTTCTTTTCTTTCTTAAGGAAGATACTGGAAAGGTTTTGTGTTTTCTTTGGTGTATAAGTTGTAGCTGGTGTTTTTGTCCACTCCCAACATTTTTTAAGGAAGAAAATGAGGCAGAGGATGTCTTTAAAGTTAGAAACGTTAATCATCATTCAGCCATTTGACTTTTTTTAGTAGCATATACTTGTTTAAGTAATTCTGAGGATAAATATTCACATATTGCTTAACAGAACTGGGACTGTAGAAATTGTATGGCTTGCTTTCTGCTCTCTTTCAGTGGATTACCTGGAGCAGGCATTTCGTTCCCTTACCAGGGACTTGAGGACTGGGGGAAGGAAAGAGCTTATTTTTGAGATACCAGTGCGTGCCCATCTTGTTACGACACCTCAATGCATCCAACAAGCAACAGCGTTCCGGTGCTCTTGATGCCTTACATCAGATGGCCACAGAATCCGGTAAGC